>NW_027465097.1:50000-54067 GCF_043290135.1 Rhipicephalus microplus | reverse complement strand
CCCGGGCTGACGCGGTTTACCGTACTCGTGCGACGGTCGCCGGCGGGCACGTCGAAAGACGCCGATATCGTGCCGTAATCGGCCCCGTTTGGCTTCGCCCGTGTGCCAGCACTCACTCGGCCAAAAACGGCGAACATCCGAGCAGCGTTTCCCACTTTCGCATCGGCGTCCCGAAGCCCGCCCCGGCAGACGCGGTTTGCCCTACTCGAGCGACGGTCGCCGGCGATCACGTCGAAAGGCGCCGAATTCGTGCACGAATCGATGCTTCTTGGTCTCGCAGGAGGGCCGCCACTCACTCCTGCAAAAACGGCGAAGATCCGAGTTGCGCTTCCCACTTTTTCGTCGGCGTCCCGAACTACGCCCCGGCTGACGCGGTTTACCGTACTCGTGCGACGGTCGCCGGCGGGCACTTCAAAATACGCCGATTTCGTGGGCGCATTCACGCTGTTTCGCTTCCCCGGAGTGCCAACACTCACTCTGCCGAAAGCGGCGATCATCCGAGCGGCGGTTCCCACTTTTGCGTCGGCTTCGCAAACGGCGCCCCGGCAGACGCGCTCGTGCGACGTACTCGTGCGACGGTCGCCGGCGAGCACGTCGAAAGACGCCGATATCGTGCTCGAATCGACCCCGTTTCGCTTCGCCGGAGTGCTGCCAGTCACGGCGCAGAAAACGGCGAACAAGTGTTTTTTTTTTTTTTTTCCTAGAATTTGTGTTATAGAAGGCACATTTGATATCGGACGATAATTTTCAACTTTATCACGCGCACCGATTTTCGTGTAGAGGTTTGCAAGTTTATGGGAATTTCTCCACTTGGAATAATGCGATTTAGTAGTACTACGAGAACTTCATGGATGTACTCAAGGGTACGGGGCAAGTCAGTTACGTCAACACCTGCAGATTTTTTACACTTCAAACTGAAAATTGTTGGTTGTGAGTCCTCGTGTGATATTAAAGGCCGATTCGCTAACACATAGAACAAAGAAAGAAAGGAAGAAAAAACGCCCGCGCTCGCTCAAGAAACCTGGGTTCGCAACAAGTGGCAACAACAAGCAACCGAGCGAGTGCGCCAAAACCCGTGGCGGCCGAACAAACGCGAAGTCCCAACCGCGTCAGCCGGGGCGGCACGGGACAGGAAAAATCACTTCAGCCGGGGCGGCGGGGCACCGAATAAACCTCGTCACCTCGTCGCAGGATAAAAGAGGAAACAAAAAGTCTAAACAGCGTCTGCTGGAGCGAATGCGTAATAAAACAACAACAACAACAAAAAAAAAAAACACCCGCGCTCAAGAAGTCTGCAATCACCACAAAAGGCGACTGTGACCGAGCAGCGTCAGCCGGGGCCGTGCGGAAACGGAAAAACCGCGACTACCGGGGCGTCGAGGCACCGAAAAATCCACTTCAGCCGCGGCGAAAAAAAAAAACAAAAAGAAAGACGGAGGGGGGGGGGGGGAACCACGTCTGCCGGGGCGAAGGAAAAAAAAAAAACGCGTCTGCCGGGGCGAGCCCGGGTGCGGCACCACCGGGAAAACTGTGGCAAACAGACATGGCGATCGAGTGAGTGGGCCGCCAGCCAGGCTCAGCCAAAAAGTGCAAAGTCCGAACTGCGTCAGCCGGGGCGGCAAAAACCACGTCAGCCGGGGCGGCGCAAAAAACCGCGTCTGCCGGGGCGGCACGAAACCGCGTCAGCCGGGGCGGCGCGAAAACTGCGTCAGCCGGGGCGAAAGAAAAAAAAAAAAAAAAACGCGTCTGCCGGGGCGAGCCCGGGTGCGGCACCACCGGGAAAACTGTGGCAAACAGACATGGCGATCGAGTGAGTGGGCCGCCAGCCAGGCACAGCCGAAAAGTGCAAAGTCCGAACCGTGTCAGCCGGGGCGGCAAAAAACCGCGTCAGCCGGGGCGGCGCAAAAAACCGCGTCTGCCGGGGCGGCACGAAACCGCGTCTGCCGGGGCGGCGCGAAAACTGCGTCAGCCGGGGCGAGCCCGGGTGCGGCACCACCGGGAAAACTGTGGCAAACAGACATGGCGATCGAGTGAGTGGGCCGCCAGCCAGGCTCAGCCAAAAAGTGCCAAGTCCGAACTGCGTCAGCCGGGGCGGCAAAAAACCGCGTCAGCCGGGGCGGCGCAAAAAACCGCGTCTGCCGGGGCGGCGCGAAAACCGCGTCTGCCGGGGCGGCGCGAAAACTGCGTCAGCCGGGGCGAAAGAAAAAAAAAAACGCGTCTGCCGGGGCGAGCCCGGGTGCGGCACCACCGGGAAAACTGTGGCAAACAGACATGGCGATCGAGTGAGTGGGCCGCCAGCAAGGCTCAGCCAAAAAGTGCTAAGTCCGAACTGCGTCAGCTGGGGCGGCAAAAAACCGCGTCTGCCGGGGCGGCACGAAACCGCGTCAGCCGGGGCGGCGCGAAAACCGCGTCTGCCGGGGCGGCACGAAACCGCGTCAGCCGGGGCGGCGCGAAAACTGCGTCAGCCGGGGCGAGCCCGGGTGCGGCACCACCGGGAAAACTGTGGCAAACAGACATGGCGATCGAGTGAGTGGGCCGCCAGCCAGGCACAGCCGAAAAGTGCTAAGTCCGAACTGCGTCAGCCGGGGCGGCAAAAACCGCGTCAGCCGGGGCGGCGCGAAAACCGCGTCTGCCGGGGCGGCACGAAACCGCGTCAGCCGGGGCGGCGCGAAAACTGCGTCAGCCGGGGCGAGCCCGGGTGCGGCACCACCGGGAAAACTGTGGCTAACAGACATGGCGATCGAGTGAGTGGGCCACCAGCCAGGCTCAGCCAAAAAGTGCTAAGTCCGAACTGCGTCAGCCGGGGCGGCAAAAACCGCGTCAGCCGGGGCGGCGCAAAAAACCGCGTCTGCCGGGGCGGCACGAAACCGCGTCAGCCGGGGCGGCGCGAAAACTGCGTCAGCCGGGGCGAAAGAAAAAAAAAAAACGCGTCTGCCGGGGCGAGCCCGGGTGCGGCACCACCGGGAAAACTGTGGCAAACAGACATGGCGATCGAGTGAGTGGGCCGCCAGCCAGGCACAGCCGAAAAGTGCCAAGTCCGAACTGCGTCAGCCGGGGCGGCAAAAAACCGCGTCAGCCGGGGCGGCGCAAAAAACCGCGTCTGCCGGGGCGGCACGAAACCGCGTCAGCCGGGGCGGCGCGAAAACTGCGTCAGCCGGGGCGAGCCCGGGTGCGGCACCACCGGGAAAACTGTGGCAAACAGACATGGCGATCGAGTGAGTGGGCCGCCAGCCAGGCTCAGCCAAAAAGTGCCAAGTCCGAACTGCGTCAGCCGGGGCGGCGCAAAAAACCGCGTCTGCCGGGGCGGCGCGAAAACCGCGTCTGCCGGGGCGGCGCGAAAACTGCGTCAGCCGGGGCGAAAGAAAAAAAAAACGCGTCTGCCGGGGCGGCAAAAAACCGCGTCTGCCGGGGCGGCACGAAACCGCGTCAGCCGGGGCGGCGCGAAAACCGCGTCTGCCGGGGCGGCACGAAACCGCGTCAGCCGGGGCGAGCCCGGGTGCGGCACCACCGGGAAAACTGTGGCAAACAGACATGGCGATCGAGTGAGTGGGCCGCCAGCAAGGCTCAGCCAAAAAGTGCTAAGTCCGAACTGCGTCAGCTGGGGCGGCAAAAAACCGCGTCTGCCGGGGCGGCACGAAACCGCGTCAGCCGGGGCGGCGCGAAAACCGCGTCTGCCGGGGCGGCACGAAACCGCGTCAGCCGGGGCGGCGCGAAAACTGCGTCAGCCGGGGCGAGCCCGGGTGCGGCACCACCGGGAAAACTGTGGCAAACAGACATGGCGATCGAGTGAGTGGGCCGCCAGCCAGGCACAGCCGAAAAGTGCTAAGTCCGAACTGCGTCAGCCGGGGCGGCAAAAACCGCGTCAGCCGGGGCGGCGCGAAAACCGCGTCTGCCGGGGCGGCACGAAACCGCGTCAGCCGGGGCGGCGCGAAAACTGCGTCAGCCGGGGCGAGCCCGGGTGCGGCACCACCGGGAAAACTGTGGCTAACAGACATGGCGATCGAGTGAGTGGGCCACCAGCCAGGCTCAGCCAAAAAGTGCTAAGTCCGAACTGCGTCAGCCGGGGC
>NW_027465097.1:30000-42500 GCF_043290135.1 Rhipicephalus microplus | reverse complement strand
TTCGAGGGCAACAAGCGCAACGCAAGGCTGCGATCTCGCGCACTTTGCGCACGGCTGGAGAAGCTTTGCTGGCCGGCTTTCGCTCCTCGTGTTTACCGTGCGTTAAAGTTGCGCGTCCGTGGCTCTCGCAGCTCTTGCGCGCCCGGTCGCAGAGAGGAGTACGCAACCTCGACCGCACTTTCCCTGCAGGCTTCCTTCCGACTCGAAGTCCTGCGGCGGTCTCAACGAGGTGCCACATCCTCAATGCAGTCGGTCGCCCCCGTTTCGGTTGGGCTCTGGCACGACGGTCGCCACCGTCTCGCCCTTGAGTGGCCGCTGTTGGCGCTCGCTGTGAGGTGTTCAGCGTGCTGTCCGTGTTGCCGACGCGGTCAAAACGAGTCGACGGCTCACGTTCCCTTGTGCGCCGAAGGCTCTCTTGATATGTGATCCGACCCTCAGACAGACGAAGCCAAGGGAAGACCCAAGGCCGCAATGTGCGTTCAAAGAATCAGTGCTCAGTGTGTCCTGCAATTCACACCAAGTCTCGCAGCTGGCTGCGTTCTTCATCGACCCGAGAACCGAGTGATCCACCGCTTAGAGTCGTGAAAAAGTGTTTGTTCAATTCCGTACAGTCAAAACCAAACGTTTCTGGCACTCGGCCAAACAGTGGCCAAGAAGGGCGCTTTTCAGCGCACGCTTGGACTCCAAAACTCTGCCGCGCCTTTTTCGGCTGCCGCAAATCGAGCAAACGGTGTGTTTCGGACGGCGTTTCGCTTCCGCTACTTGCGAGTGCTTTCGTGGTCCACCCCTCTATAAATACTCGGGAGGCGTCGAAGCCGGTTCTCCAAGCCGGACCCGTAGGTATCGTTGTGTGCTCGCTCTCATTGGCCCGCCTAACCAGAAAATGCCTGCGGTACACCCATTTGGATAAGAGTGCACGCAGATGCGGGCCTCGACGGCTACACATTTCCTCGGGCGGCCGCCTCCCGGCCTCCGTGGAGCGCGGGATGCACGGTCCCATCGACAAGCCTCTCCCGTTTTTACCGTGGCGTCGCGGTTCACCACGGCGGGCGGGTCGGTCTCCTCCGCATAAAAAGGGGGACCCCCGCTTTTTGTTCCACGAAATCGCACAAGCTTTTTTCGCATCCACGGTTTGCCACCGCACACCAAAATGCCGATCCGGCTGCCTACTTTAGCCAACAGGTGGAGCCAGGCGCGCCGTACTTGCGCGGCACTTCCCACGTCCACCGAAGTCGGTGCCAAGGACCACTTTCGGCGCCGGAGCCGCGTACGAGCCTACTCGAGGCGGAAGAACGAAGCCAGCAAGGGCCTGGCCGCAAGTGCGTTCAATTGTCGGGACGTCCAAGTCCCTCGTTCTTCCGTGCTTCCTCTTTCGGCAAGTCGTTGCGGCACCTTCCCAAAGCGCGCAGACCCGCTAATCGCGACGAGCGCGACGTGGCCGTGCCGCCTTTCCCTCGGCAGCAAGCAAAACGCCTGGCAACGTCGACGCTCCCCTAACCGCGATCTCGCACCGTGTTTCGTGTGGCGAATTCAAAAGCCGGCCGGCGCTGCTGCAACCATTACGGTCGGTACGCATACGCCGCGGAGGGCGGGACGGTCATCGGAGCGTGCGGTTCCTCCATCGAGTACTGCGCACCTCGGCCGTCGCATCGCCGTGCCATGACCGGCCGCGCGTCAACGCGAACCGGTGCCAGCGAGATCCCTCGCCTGCAAGAACCGACCGGCAGCCTCCGTCACCCGAGGACGCGGAGGCGCTTGCCGCGGACGGCGGGACGGTATGCACTGGTGCACAGCGGACCCGTCACATCGCCAGTTCCTTGACCGACCGCCGACGCTTGTGCCGTTCCTCTCGTACTTGGCAGTCGCCGCGCGATTGTCGGGTCTCGTTCTTGCACGCTCGAACGGTCGGGAGGGCACTCGGCTGGCGTTTCGGGAACGCGCAGCCTCGCCTTCTACCGACGTAACCACGACTCGCCGTTCGCGCTCCGCCGCTCCTGTTTACAGTACTAGGCGGTCCCGCAGCGGTCGGGTCGCGCATTTCGAGCGCTTCGAGCCACGGTGCAGTGGCGGGTCGAAAGCCGACCTATGAGTGCGTTGCGCCGTTTGTACCCGCGTCCGCCACCTGGCCGACCGTCCAAGGTCGCGGTGTTGGCGTCCGCTGGGCGCAACAATTTGTCACGGGGTGCCGCTCCACATTCAGGCAGCCCCGTGGGGAAAAGCCGACCCCGCGTCCAAACGGGGTCAGCGGCAGAAAGTGTCGGGCGCAGACGCAGCTGAGGCGCTCACCCTTCACAATCCGTTAATGATCCTTCCGCAGGTTCACCTACGGAAACCTTGTTACGACTTTTACTTCCTCTAAATGATCAAGTTTGGTCATCTTTCCAACAGACCGGCGCAACCGAAAGGCCGCGCCGGACATCGGTCCGAAGACCTCACTAAATCATTCAATCGGTAGTAGCGACGGGCGGTGTGTACAAAGGGCAGGGACGTAATCAACGCGAGCTTATGACTCGCGCTTACTGGGAATTCCTCGTTCAAGGGGAACAATTGCAAGCCCCTATCCCAATCACGAAAGAAGTTCCACGGGTTACCCAGTCTTTTCAGACAGGGATAAAGACACGCTGCTTCCTTCAGTGTAGCGCGCGTGCGGCCCCGGACATCTAAGGGCATCACAGACCTGTTATTGCTCTGTTTCGTGCGGCTAGGAGCCGCTTGTCCCTCTAAGAAGGTTGTAAGGTGCTGGGAACCCCGCACCTATTTAATAGGCTAGAGTCTCGTTCGTTATCGGAATTAACCAGACAAATCGCTCCACCAACTAAGAACGGCCATGCACCACCATCCACCGAATCAAGAAAGAGCTCTCAATCTGTCAATCCTCCCAGTGTCCGGGCCGGGTAAGTTTTCCCGTGTTGAGTCAAATTAAGCCGCAGGCTCCACTCCTGGTGGTGCCCTTCCGTCAATTCCTTTAAGTTTCAGCTTTGCAACCATACTTCCCCCGGAACCCAAATACTTTGGTTTCCCGGAAGCTGCCCGCCGAGTCATTTGAGTAACTCAGGCGGATCGCTGGTTGGCATCGTTTATGGTCAGAACTAGGGCGGTATCTGATCGCCTTCGAACCTCTGACTTTCGTTCTTGATCAATGAAAACATTCTTGGCAAATGCTTTCGCAGTAGTTCGTCTTGCGACGGTCCAAGAATTTCACCTCTAGCGCCGCAATACGAATGCCCCCGTCCGTCCCTCTTAATCATTACCTCGTATTCCAAAAACCAACAGAACAGAAACGAGGTCTTGTTCTATTATTCCATGCAAGTTTATTCAGGCGACTCGCCTGCGTTGAGCACTCTAATTTTTTCAAAGTAAAAGCACCGGCCATCTCGAGGCACACAATGAAGTGCACCAAGAAAGAACCGGCATGATGTTCAGTCCGAGCCGTCGCATCGGGTAGATGCACTACTCGTCTGGAACTGAGATCCAACTACGAGCTTTTTAACCGCAGCAGCTTTAGTATACGCTATTGGAGCTGGAATTACCGCGGCTGCTGGCACCAGACTTGCCCTCCAATTGATCCTCGTTAAAGGATTTAGAGTGTACTCATTTCAATTACGGGGCCTCAAAAGAGTCCCGTATTGTTATTTTTCGTCACTACCTCCCCGTGCCGGGAGTGGGTAATTTGCGCGCCTGCTGCCTTCCTTGGATGTGGTAGCCGTTTCTCAGGCTCCCTCTCCGGAATCGAACCCTGATTCTCCGTTACCCGTAACAACCATGGTAAGCAAGTAACCTACCATCGAAAGTTGATAAGGCAGACACTTGAAAGAAACGTCGCCGGCTCGTGGCCATGCGATCAGCACAAAGTTATCCAGAGTCACCACACAATACGGGCCGAAACCCGATCGATCTTGGTCTAATAAAAGCACCCGTTACCCAAAGGGCTCCAGGCTCACTGCATGTATTAGCTCTAGAATTGCCACAGTTATCCAAGTAGGAAGAAACGATCTAAGGAACCATAACTGATTTAATGAGCCATTCGCGGTTTCGCCTTATTTCGGCATGTACTTAGACATGCATGGCTTAATCTTTGAGACAAGCATATGATTACTGGCAGGATCAACCAGGTAATCGTTCGACTGCGCGTCCGTCCTCGCCCTCGGCGGGCCGGACGCAGTCTGTGTGCGGCGGAGGCCACCTTCAGGCGCCCCAACACGCTTATTTTGCACTCCGAGATGACGGCGTTCGAGCTCGCTACGGCACAACCTTCCCGAAAGACGAGTGGGAGCCGTGCGGCAAGAAGCACGTTCATGCTCGCTCTTTTTCGTTGCATCGACTCGGTCGCGCCGTGCGGGTTGCCCAAGCCCGCTGCACTGTCGGTGGACCGGCCGGAACTAGCAACGGAGCCGAGACTGCAAAGCCGCCAGACGACGGGTCACGCCCGCGTCTTCGGCGCTTTCGCATCTGAATCGCCCGAGGACGACACGGAACACACCTCGATATCGTGGTAAAACGGCACCGTCCGACAACCAGCCCCTAACGCATCAAGCGGATGAGGCTGCAGACGACTGCCGTGGATTCCCCTGGAGCAGACCCGAGGACACGCTTGACGAGGCCGAAGCCCGCCGCATATCAGACACCCGGTCGCTTTCGCGTACGCCGCTCACGAGAACCCCCACATAATAGCAGCGATAAGTACCCAGACCTCCTTGGGCCCTAATACGAGCGTACTCGAGAAAATTTCACCGCGGGTGTGCCCCGAAACGTGTGGCATGTTGAGCGTGCCACAAGTCTACGTCGCTCTCAAACCCGCCGAGGTCGTAGAATTTGCGACCCTACTCACGAAATTCCCACCGAGGATACGGCCGCAAACGTACCGCACCTTGGGTAGGCCACGAGTTTGTGCAACACTACGCTGACGGCACAGCACCGAGGTCGTGCGCGCACGCACGGGAAAATTCCGCCGCGGTTTCTGCCGAAAACGTGAGGCACCACGACTCTCCGCAAGTTCGCGTCGACTGCGAAAGACCGAAGTCGTGAACGACGTGTCCGCTACTCGCCGCCGACACGCTGGACACCAAACGTACAACGACTCGACGGCGTCGTAGAGGCCCACGACGCGGTTTTCCTTAACGACGTCTCGGCGTGGCACCGACAGGTTAGAACGGCCGACCAACGTTCCCTGTCCGCCGTTCGGCTCAGTCGAAGGGCTCGGCGACTTCGGCAACGCTGCGAAGCCGCACGGTGACGCACGCCATGTCCCCATTTTTTTTTTTCTTTCTGCGTCTGCCGGGGTGCCCCTATAATAGCAGCGATAAGCACCCAGACCGCCGTGGGTCGCTCGCCCCGGCTGACGTGGTTTTTCGTACTCCTGCGGCGGTCGCCGTCAAGCACGTCCAAATACGCTACTTTCGTGGGCGCATTCACGCTCTTTCGCTTCGCCGGAGTGCCAGCACTCACTCTGCCAAAAACGGCGAACATCCGAGCGGCGGTTCCCACTTTTGCGTCGGCGTCGCAAACCCCGCCCCGGCAGACGAGGTTTGCCGTACTCGTGCGACGGTGGCCGGCGGGCACGTCGAAAGACGCCGATATCGTGCGCGAATTGGCGCACCTTGGCTTCACCGGAGTGCCGCCACTGACTCCTCCAAAAACGGCGAAGATCCGAGCGGCGCTTCCCACTTTCGCATCGGCGTCCCGAACTCCGCCCCGGCTGACGCGGTTTACCGTACTCGTGCGACGGTCGCCGGCGAGCACGTGGAAAGACGCCGATATCGTGCCCGAATCGGCTCCGTTCGGCTTCGCCGGAGTGCCAGCACTGGCTCGGCGAAAGACGACGAACATCCGAGCGACGGTTCTCACTATTGCGTACGCGTCGCAAACCCCGCCCCGGCAGACGCACTTTGCCGTACTCGTGCGACGGTCGCCGGCGAGCACGTAGAAAGACGCCGATATCGTGCCGGAATCGGCCCCGTTTGGCTTCGCCGGAGTGCCAGCACTCACTCGGCCACAAACGGCGAACATCCGAGCGGCGGTTCCCACTTAGCCGTCGGCGTCCCGAACTCCGCCCCGGCAGACGCGGTTGCCGAGCTCGTGCGACTAGCGACCGCGAAGCCGTCTCGCGACGCCGCTTTCGTGCGCGGCTCCCACTGCGACCTGGGTCACCCGAGGTCGACGAGCAAAAAAGAATGTCGAAAAAAATTTTTTTTTTTTTTGCGTCTGCCGGGGTGCCCCTATAATAGCAGCGATAAGCACCCAGACCGCCATGGGTCGCTCGCCCCGGCTGACGTGGTTTTTCGTTTTCCTGCGGTGGTCGTCGTCAAGCACGTCCAAACACGCCACTTTCGTGGGCGCATTCGCGCTCTTTCGCTTCGCCGGAGTGCCAGCACTCACTCTGCCAAAAACGGCGAACATCCGAGCGGCGGTTCCCACTTTTGCGTCGGCGTCGCAAACCCCGCCCCGGCAGACGAGGTTTGCCGTACTCGTGCGACGGTGGCCGGCGGGCACGTCGAAAGACGCCGATATCGTGCGCGAATTGGCGCACCTTGGCTTCACCGGAGTGCCGCCACTGACTCCTCCAAAAACGGCGAAGATCCGAGCGGCGCTTCCCACTTTCGCATCGGCGTCCCGAACTCCGCCCCGGCTGACGCGGTTTACCGTACTCGTGCGACGGTCGCCGGCGAGCACGTGGAAAGACGCCGATATCGTGCCCGAATCGGCTCCGTTCGGCTTCGCCGGATTGCCAGCACTGGCTCGGCGAAAGACGACGAACATCCGAGCGACGGTTCTCACTATTGCGTACGCGTCGCAAACCCCGCCCCGGCAGACGCACTTTGCCGTACTCGTGCGACGGTCGCCGGCGAGCACGTAGAAAGACGCCGATATCGTGCCGGAATCGGCCCCGTTTGGCTTCGCCGGAGTGCCAGCACTCACTCGGCCACAAACGGCGAACATCCGAGCGGCGGTTCCCACTTAGCCGTCGGCGTCCCGAACTCCGCCCCGGCAGACGCGGTTGCCGAGCTCGTGCGACTAGCGACCGCGAAGCCGTCTCGCGACGCCGCTTTCGTGCGCGGCTCCCACTGCGACCTGGGTCACCCGAGGTCGACGAGCAAAAAAGAATGTCGAAAAAAATTTTTTTTTTTTTTTTTGCGTCTGCCGGGGTGCCCCTATAATAGCAGCGATAAGCACCCAGACCGCCATGGGTCGCTCGCCCCGGCTGACGTGGTTTTTCGTTTTCCTGCGGTGGTCGTCGTCAAGCACGTCCAAACACGCCACTTTCGTGGGCGCATTCGCGCTCTTTCGCTTCGCCGGAGTGCCAGCACTCACTCTGCCAAAAACGGCGAACATCCTAGTGGCGGTTCCCACTTTTGCGTCGGCGTCGCCAACCCCGCCCCGGCATACGCGGTTTGCCGTACTCGTGCGGCGGTGGCCGGCGGGCACGTCGAAAGACACCGATATCGTGCGCGAGTCGATGCTTCTTGGTCTCGCAGGAGGGCCGCCACTCACTCCTGCAAAAACGGCGAAGATCCGAGCGGCGCTTCCCACTTTTTCGTCGGCGTCGCAGACCTCGCCCCGGCAGACGCGCTTTGCCGTACTCGTGCGACGGTCGCCGGCGAGCACGTCGAAATACGCCGATATCGTGCCCGAATCGGCCCCGTTTCGCTTCGCCGGAGTGCCAGCACTCGCTCGGCCAAAGACGACGAACATCCGAGCGACGGTTCCCACTATTGCGTACGCGTCGCGAACCCCGCCCCGGCAGACGCGGTTTGCCGTACTCGTGCGGCGGTGGCCGGCGGGCACGTCGAAAGACGCCGATATCGTGCACGAATTGGCGCTCCTTGGCTTCACCGGAGTGCCAGCACTCACTCGGCCAAAAACGGCGAACATCCGAGCAGCGGTACCCACTTAGCCGTCGGCATCCCGAACTCCGCGCCGGCTGACGCGGTTGCCGAGCTCGTGCGACTAGCGACCGCGAACGCGTCTCGCGACGCCGCTTTCGTGCGCGGCTCCCATTGCGACCTGGGTTACCCGAGCTCGACCAGCAAAAAAGAAGGTCGAAAATTTTTTTTTTTTTTTCTGCGTCTGCCGGGGTGCCCCTATAATAGCAGCGATAAGCACCCAGACCGCCGTGTGTCGCTCGCCCCGGCTGACGTGGTTTTTCGTACTCCTGCAGCGGTCGCCGTCACGCACGTCCAAATACGCCACTTTCGTGGGCGCATTCGCGCTCTTTCGCGTCGCCGGAGTGCCAGCACTCACTCTGCCAAAAACGGCCAACATCCGAGCGGCGGTTCCCACTTTTGCGTCGGCGTCGTAAACCCCGCCCCGGCAGACGCGGTTTGCCCTACTCGTGCGACGGTCGCCGGCGAGCGCGTCGAAAGACGCCGATATCGTGCGCTAATTGGCGCTCCCTGGCTTCTCCGGAGTGCCGCCACTCACTCCTCCAAAAACGGCGAAGATCCGAGCGGCGTTCTCCACTTTCGCATCGGCGTCCCGAACTCCGCCCGGGCTGACGCGGTTTACCGTACTCGTGCGACGGTCGCCGGCGGGCACGTCGAAAGACGCCGATATCGTGCCGTAATCGGCCCCGTTTGGCTTCGCCCGTGTGCCAGCACTCACTCGGCCAAAAACGGCGAACATCCGAGCAGCGTTTCCCACTTTCGCATCGGCGTCCCGAAGCCCGCCCCGGCAGACGCGGTTTGCCCTACTCGAGCGACGGTCGCCGGCGATCACGTCGAAAGGCGCCGAATTCGTGCACGAATCGATGCTTCTTGGTCTCGCAGGAGGGCCGCCACTCACTCCTGCAAAAACGGCGAAGATCCGAGTTGCGCTTCCCACTTTTTCGTCGGCGTCCCGAACTACGCCCCGGCTGACGCGGTTTACCGTACTCGTGCGACGGTCGCCGGCGGGCACTTCAAAATACGCCGATTTCGTGGGCGCATTCACGCTGTTTCGCTTCCCCGGAGTGCCAACACTCACTCTGCCGAAAGCGGCGATCATCCGAGCGGCGGTTCCCACTTTTGCGTCGGCTTCGCAAACGGCGCCCCGGCAGACGCGCTCGTGCGACGTACTCGTGCGACGGTCGCCGGCGAGCACGTCGAAAGACGCCGATATCGTGCTCGAATCGACCCCGTTTCGCTTCGCCGGAGTGCTGCCAGTCACGGCGCAGAAAACGGCGAACAAGTGTTTTTTTTTTTTTTTTTCCTAGAATTTGTGTTATAGAAGGCACATTTGATATCGGACGATAATTTTCAACTTTATCACGCGCACCGATTTTCGTGTAGAGGTTTGCAAGTTTATGGGAATTTCTCCACTTGGAATAATGCGATTTAGTAGTACTACGAGAACTTCATGGATGTACTCAAGGGTACGGGGCAAGTCAGTTACGTCAACACCTGCAGATTTTTTACACTTCAAACTGAAAATTGTTGGTTGTGAGTCCTCGTGTGATATTAAAGGCCGATTCGCTAACACATAGAACAAAGAAAGAAAGGAAGAAAAAACGCCCGCGCTCGCTCAAGAAACCTGGGTTCGCAACAAGTGGCAACAACAAGCAACCGAGCGAGTGCGCCAAAACCCGTGGCGGCCGAACAAACGCGAAGTCCCAACCGCGTCAGCCGGGGCGGCACGGGACAGGAAAAATCACTTCAGCCGGGGCGGCGGGGCACCGAATAAACCTCGTCACCTCGTCGCAGGATAAAAGAGGAAACAAAAAGTCTAAACAGCGTCTGCTGGAGCGAATGCGTAATAAAACAACAACAACAACAAAAAAAAAAACACCCGCGCTCAAGAAGTCTGCAATCACCACAAAAGGCGACTGTGACCGAGCAGCGTCAGCCGGGGCCGTGCGGAAACGGAAAAACCGCGACTACCGGGGCGTCGAGGCACCGAAAAATCCACTTCAGCCGCGGCGAAAAAAAAAAACAAAAAGAAAGACGGAGGGGGGGGGGGGGAACCACGTCTGCCGGGGCGAAGGAAAAAAAAAAAACGCGTCTGCCGGGGCGAGCCCGGGTGCGGCACCACCGGGAAAACTGTGGCAAACAGACATGGCGATCGAGTGAGTGGGCCGCCAGCCAGGCTCAGCCAAAAAGTGCAAAGTCCGAACTGCGTCAGCCGGGGCGGCAAAAACCACGTCAGCCGGGGCGGCGCAAAAAACCGCGTCTGCCGGGGCGGCACGAAACCGCGTCAGCCGGGGCGGCGCGAAAACTGCGTCAGCCGGGGCGAAAGAAAAAAAAAAAAAAACGCGTCTGCCGGGGCGAGCCCGGGTGCGGCACCACCGGGAAAACTGTGGCAAACAGACATGGCGATCGAGTGAGTGGGCCGCCAGCCAGGCACAGCCGAAAAGTGCAAAGTCCGAACCGTGTCAGCCGGGGCGGCAAAAAACCGCGTCAGCCGGGGCGGCGCAAAAAACCGCGTCTGCCGGGGCGGCACGAAACCGCGTCTGCCGGGGCGGCGCGAAAACTGCGTCAGCCGGGGCGAGCCCGGGTGCGGCACCACCGGGAAAACTGTGGCAAACAGACATGGCGATCGAGTGAGTGGGCCGCCAGCCAGGCTCAGCCAAAAAGTGCCAAGTCCGAACTGCGTCAGCCGGGGCGGCAAAAAACCGCGTCAGCCGGGGCGGCGCAAAAAACCGCGTCTGCCGGGGCGGCGCGAAAACCGCGTCTGCCGGGGCGGCGCGAAAACTGCGTCAGCCGGGGCGAAAGAAAAAAAAAACGCGTCTGCCGGGGCGAGCCCGGGTGCGGCACCACCGGGAAAACTGTGGCAAACAGACATGGCGATCGAGTGAGTGGGCCGCCAGCAAGGCTCAGCCAAAAAGTGCTAAGTCCGAACTGCGTCAGCTGGGGCGGCAAAAAACCGCGTCTGCCGGGGCGGCACGAAACCGCGTCAGCCGGGGCGGCGCGAAAACCGCGTCTGCCGGGGCGGCACGAAACCGCGTCAGCCGGGGCGGCGCGAAAACTGCGTCAGCCGGGGCGAGCCCGGGTGCGGCACCACCGGGAAAACTGTGGCAAACAGACATGGCGATCGAGTGAGTGGGCCGCCAGCCAGGCACAGCCGAAAAGTGCTAAGTCCGAACTGCGTCAGCCGGGGCGGCAAAAACCGCGTCAGCCGGGGCGGCGCGAAAACCGCGTCTGCCGGGGCGGCACGAAACCGCGTCAGCCGGGGCGGCGCGAAAACTGCGTCAGCCGGGGCGAGCCCGGGTGCGGCACCACCGGGAAAACTGTGGCTAACAGACATGGCGATCGAGTGAGTGGGCCACCAGCCAGGCTCAGCCAAAAAGTGCTAAGTCCGAACTGCGTCAGCCGGGGCGGCAAAAACCGCGTCAGCCGGGGCGGCGCAAAAAACCGCGTCTGCCGGGGCGGCACGAAACCGCGTCAGCCGGGGCGGCGCGAAAACTGCGTCAGCCGGGGCGAAAGAAAAAAAAAAACGCGTCTGCCGGGGCGAGCCCGGGTGCGGCACCACCGGGAAAACTGTGGCAAACAGACATGGCGATCGAGTGAGTGGGCCGCCAGCCAGGCACAGCCGAAAAGTGCCAAGTCCGAACTGCGTCAGCCGGGGCGGCAAAAAACCGCGTCAGCCGGGGCGGCGCAAAAAACCGCGTCTGCCGGGGCGGCACGAAACCGCGTCAGCCGGGGCGGCGCGAAAACTGCGTCAGCCGGGGCGAGCCCGGGTGCGGCACCACCGGGAAAACTGTGGCAAACAGACATGGCGATCGAGTGAGTGGGCCGCCAGCCAGGCTCAGCCAAAAAGTGCCAAGTCCGAACTGCGTCAGCCGGGGCGGCGCAAAAAACCGCGTCTGCCGGGGCGGCGCGAAAACCGCGTCTGCCGGGGCGGCGCGAAAACTGCGTCAGCCGGGGCGAAAGAAAAAAAAAACGCGTCTGCCGGGGCGGCAAAAAACCGCGTCTGCCGGGGCGGCACGAAACCGCGTCAGCCGGGGCGGCGCGAAAACCGCGTCTGCCGGGGCGGCACGAAACCGCGTCAGCCGGGGCGAGCCCGGGTGCGGCACCACCGGGAAAACTGTGGCAAACAGACATGGCGATCGAGTGAGTGGGCCGCCAGCAAGGCTCAGCCAAAAAGTGCTAAGTCCGAACTGCGTCAGCTGGGGCGGCAAAAAACCGCGTCTGCCGGGGCGGCACGAAACCGCGTCAGCCGGGGCGGCGCGAAAACCGCGTCTGCCGGGGCGGCACGAAACCGCGTCAGCCGGGGCGGCGCGAAAACTGCGTCAGCCGGGGCGAGCCCGGGTGCGGCACCACCGGGAAAACTGTGGCAAACAGACATGGCGATCGAGTGAGTGGGCCGCCAGCCAGGCACAGCCGAAAAGTGCTAAGTCCGAACTGCGTCAGCCGGGGCGGCAAAAACCGCGTCAGCCGGGGCGGCGCGAAAACCGCGTCTGCCGGGGCGGCACGAAACCGCGTCAGCCGGGGCGGCGCGAAAACTGCGTCAGCCGGGGCGAGCCCGGGTGCGGCACCACCGGGAAAACTGTGGCTAACAGACATGGCGATCGAGTGAGTGGGCCACCAGCC
>NW_027465097.1:10000-22500 GCF_043290135.1 Rhipicephalus microplus | reverse complement strand
GCAGCGTGTTCGAGCGCCCGGTCTACGGGACACCCTGCTTACTTCGAGGGCAACAAGCGCAACGCAAGGCTGCGATCTCGCGCACTTTGCGCACGGCTGGAGAAGCTTTGCTGGCCGGCTTTCGCTCCTCGTGTTTACCGTGCGTTAAAGTTGCGCGTCCGTGGCTCTCGCAGCTCTTGCGCGCCCGGTCGCAGAGAGGAGTACGCAACCTCGACCGCACTTTCCCTGCAGGCTTCCTTCCGACTCGAAGTCCTGCGGCGGTCTCAACGAGGTGCCACATCCTCAATGCAGTCGGTCGCCCCCGTTTCGGTTGGGCTCTGGCACGACGGTCGCCACCGTCTCGCCCTTGAGTGGCCGCTGTTGGCGCTCGCTGTGAGGTGTTCAGCGTGCTGTCCGTGTTGCCGACGCGGTCAAAACGAGTCGACGGCTCACGTTCCCTTGTGCGCCGAAGGCTCTCTTGATATGTGATCCGACCCTCAGACAGACGAAGCCAAGGGAAGACCCAAGGCCGCAATGTGCGTTCAAAGAATCAGTGCTCAGTGTGTCCTGCAATTCACACCAAGTCTCGCAGCTGGCTGCGTTCTTCATCGACCCGAGAACCGAGTGATCCACCGCTTAGAGTCGTGAAAAAGTGTTTGTTCAATTCCGTACAGTCAAAACCAAACGTTTCTGGCACTCGGCCAAACAGTGGCCAAGAAGGGCGCTTTTCAGCGCACGCTTGGACTCCAAAACTCTGCCGCGCCTTTTTCGGCTGCCGCAAATCGAGCAAACGGTGTGTTTCGGACGGCGTTTCGCTTCCGCTACTTGCGAGTGCTTTCGTGGTCCACCCCTCTATAAATACTCGGGAGGCGTCGAAGCCGGTTCTCCAAGCCGGACCCGTAGGTATCGTTGTGTGCTCGCTCTCATTGGCCCGCCTAACCAGAAAATGCCTGCGGTACACCCATTTGGATAAGAGTGCACGCAGATGCGGGCCTCGACGGCTACACATTTCCTCGGGCGGCCGCCTCCCGGCCTCCGTGGAGCGCGGGATGCACGGTCCCATCGACAAGCCTCTCCCGTTTTTACCGTGGCGTCGCGGTTCACCACGGCGGGCGGGTCGGTCTCCTCCGCATAAAAAGGGGGACCCCCGCTTTTTGTTCCACGAAATCGCACAAGCTTTTTTCGCATCCACGGTTTGCCACCGCACACCAAAATGCCGATCCGGCTGCCTACTTTAGCCAACAGGTGGAGCCAGGCGCGCCGTACTTGCGCGGCACTTCCCACGTCCACCGAAGTCGGTGCCAAGGACCACTTTCGGCGCCGGAGCCGCGTACGAGCCTACTCGAGGCGGAAGAACGAAGCCAGCAAGGGCCTGGCCGCAAGTGCGTTCAATTGTCGGGACGTCCAAGTCCCTCGTTCTTCCGTGCTTCCTCTTTCGGCAAGTCGTTGCGGCACCTTCCCAAAGCGCGCAGACCCGCTAATCGCGACGAGCGCGACGTGGCCGTGCCGCCTTTCCCTCGGCAGCAAGCAAAACGCCTGGCAACGTCGACGCTCCCCTAACCGCGATCTCGCACCGTGTTTCGTGTGGCGAATTCAAAAGCCGGCCGGCGCTGCTGCAACCATTACGGTCGGTACGCATACGCCGCGGAGGGCGGGACGGTCATCGGAGCGTGCGGTTCCTCCATCGAGTACTGCGCACCTCGGCCGTCGCATCGCCGTGCCATGACCGGCCGCGCGTCAACGCGAACCGGTGCCAGCGAGATCCCTCGCCTGCAAGAACCGACCGGCAGCCTCCGTCACCCGAGGACGCGGAGGCGCTTGCCGCGGACGGCGGGACGGTATGCACTGGTGCACAGCGGACCCGTCACATCGCCAGTTCCTTGACCGACCGCCGACGCTTGTGCCGTTCCTCTCGTACTTGGCAGTCGCCGCGCGATTGTCGGGTCTCGTTCTTGCACGCTCGAACGGTCGGGAGGGCACTCGGCTGGCGTTTCGGGAACGCGCAGCCTCGCCTTCTACCGACGTAACCACGACTCGCCGTTCGCGCTCCGCCGCTCCTGTTTACAGTACTAGGCGGTCCCGCAGCGGTCGGGTCGCGCATTTCGAGCGCTTCGAGCCACGGTGCAGTGGCGGGTCGAAAGCCGACCTATGAGTGCGTTGCGCCGTTTGTACCCGCGTCCGCCACCTGGCCGACCGTCCAAGGTCGCGGTGTTGGCGTCCGCTGGGCGCAACAATTTGTCACGGGGTGCCGCTCCACATTCAGGCAGCCCCGTGGGGAAAAGCCGACCCCGCGTCCAAACGGGGTCAGCGGCAGAAAGTGTCGGGCGCAGACGCAGCTGAGGCGCTCACCCTTCACAATCCGTTAATGATCCTTCCGCAGGTTCACCTACGGAAACCTTGTTACGACTTTTACTTCCTCTAAATGATCAAGTTTGGTCATCTTTCCAACAGACCGGCGCAACCGAAAGGCCGCGCCGGACATCGGTCCGAAGACCTCACTAAATCATTCAATCGGTAGTAGCGACGGGCGGTGTGTACAAAGGGCAGGGACGTAATCAACGCGAGCTTATGACTCGCGCTTACTGGGAATTCCTCGTTCAAGGGGAACAATTGCAAGCCCCTATCCCAATCACTCAGACAGGGATAAAGACACGCTGCTTCCTTCAGTGTAGCGCGCGTGCGGCCCCGGACATCTAAGGGCATCACAGACCTGTTATTGCTCTGTTTCGTGCGGCTAGGAGCCGCTTGTCCCTCTAAGAAGGTTGTAAGGTGCTGGGAACCCCGCACCTATTTAATAGGCTAGAGTCTCGTTCGTTATCGGAATTAACCAGACAAATCGCTCCACCAACTAAGAACGGCCATGCACCACCATCCACCGAATCAAGAAAGAGCTCTCAATCTGTCAATCCTCCCAGTGTCCGGGCCGGGTAAGTTTTCCCGTGTTGAGTCAAATTAAGCCGCAGGCTCCACTCCTGGTGGTGCCCTTCCGTCAATTCCTTTAAGTTTCAGCTTTGCAACCATACTTCCCCCGGAACCCAAACACTTTGGTTTCCCGGAAGCTGCCCGCCGAGTCATTTGAGTAACTCAGGCGGATCGCTGGTTGGCATCGTTTATGGTCAGAACTAGGGCGGTATCTGATCGCCTTCGAACCTCTGACTTTCGTTCTTGATCAATGAAAACATTCTTGGCAAATGCTTTCGCAGTAGTTCGTCTTGCGACGGTCCAAGAATTTCACCTCTAGCGCCGCAATACGAATGCCCCCGTCCGTCCCTCTTAATCATTACCTCGTATTCCAAAAACCAACAGAACAGAAACGAGGTCTTGTTCTATTATTCCATGCAAGTTTATTCAGGCGACTCGCCTGCGTTGAGCACTCTAATTTTTTCAAAGTAAAAGCACCGGCCATCTCGAGGCACACAATGAAGTGCACCAAGAAAGAACCGGCATGATGTTCAGTCCGAGCCGTCGCATCGGGTAGATGCACTACTCGTCTGGAACTGAGATCCAACTACGAGCTTTTTAACCGCAGCAGCTTTAGTATACGCTATTGGAGCTGGAATTACCGCGGCTGCTGGCACCAGACTTGCCCTCCAATTGATCCTCGTTAAAGGATTTAGAGTGTA
The DNA here is from genome assembly GCF_043290135.1 of Rhipicephalus microplus. Taxonomy (NCBI): domain Eukaryota; kingdom Metazoa; phylum Arthropoda; class Arachnida; order Ixodida; family Ixodidae; genus Rhipicephalus; species Rhipicephalus microplus. The sequence goes on along the minus strand of NW_027465097.1, from coordinate 18,898 downwards.
CTCATTTCAATTACGGGGCCTCAAAAGAGTCCCGTATTGTTATTTTTCGTCACTACCTCCCCGTGCCGGGAGTGGGTAATTTGCGCGCCTGCTGCCTTCCTTGGATGTGGTAGCCGTTTCTCAGGCTCCCTCTCCGGAATCGAACCCTGATTCTCCGTTACCCGTAACAACCATGGTAAGCAAGTAACCTACCATCGAAAGTTGATAAGGCAGACACTTGAAAGAAACGTCGCCGGCTCGTGGCCATGCGATCAGCACAAAGTTATCCAGAGTCACCACACAATACGGGCCGAAACCCGATCGATCTTGGTCTAATAAAAGCACCCGTTACCCAAAGGGCTCCAGGCTCACTGCATGTATTAGCTCTAAGAATTGCCACAGTTATCCAAGTAGGAAGAAACCGATCTAAGGAACCATAACTGATTTAATGAGCCATTCGCGGTTTCGCCTTATTTCGGCATGTACTTAGACATGCATGGCTTAATCTTTGAGACAAGCATTTGATTACTGGCAGGATCAACCAGGTTAATCGTTCGACTGCGCGTCCGTCCTCGCCCTCGGCGGGCCGGACGCAGTCTGTGTGCGGCGGAGGCCACCTTCAGGCGCCCCAACACGCTTATTTTGCACTCCGAGATGACGGCGTTCGAGCTCGCTACGGCACAACCTTCCCGAAAGACGAGTGGGAGCCGTGCGGCAAGAAGCACGTTCATGCTCGCTCTTTTTCGTTGCATCGACTCGGTCGCGCCGTGCGGGTTGCCAAGCCCGCTGCACTGTCGGTGGACCGGCCGGAACTAGCAACGGAGCCGAGACTGCAAAGCCGCCAGACGACGGGTCACGCCCGCGTCTTCGGCGCTTTCGCATCTGAATCGCCCGAGGACGACACGGAACACACCTCGATATCGTGGTAAAACGGCACCGTCCGACAACCAGCCCCTCTAACGCATCAAGCGGATGAGGCTGCAGACGACTGCCGTGGATTCCCCTGGAGCAGACCCGAGGACACGCTTGACGAGGCCGAAGCCGCCGCATATCAGACACCCGGTCGCTTTCGCGTACGCCGCTCACGAGAACCCCCACATAATAGCAGCGATAAGTACCCAGACCTCCTTGGGCCCTAATACGAGCGTACTCGAGAAAATTGTCACCGCGGGTGTGCCCCGATACGTGTGGCATGTTGAGCGTGCCACAAGTCTACGTCGCTCTCAAACCCGCCGAGGTCGTAGAATTTGCGACCCTACTCACGAAATTCCCACCGAGGATACGGCCGCAAACGTACCGCACCTTGGGTAGGCCACGAGTTTGTGCAACACTACGCTGACGGCACAGCACCGAGGTCGTGCGCGCACGCACGGGAAATTTCCGCCGCGGTTTCTGCCGAAAACGTGAGGCACCACGACTCTCCGCAAGTTCGCGTCGACTGCGAAAGACCGAAGTCGTGAACGACGTGTCCGCTACTCGCCGCCGACACGCTGGACACCAAACGTACAACGACTCGACGGCGTCGTAGAGGCCCACGACGCGGTTTTCCTTAACGACGTCTCGGCGTGGCACCGACAGGTTAGAAACGGCCCGACCAACGTTCCCTGTCCGCCGTTCGGCTCAGTCGAAGGGCTCGGCGACTTCGGCAACGCTGCGGAAGCCGCACGGTGACGCACGCCATGTCCCCATTTTTTTTTTTTCTTTCTGCGTCTGCCGGGGTGCCCCTATAATAGCAGCGATAAGCACCAGACCGCCGTGGGTCGCTCGCCCCGGCCTGACGTGGTTTTTCGTACTCCTGCGGCGGTCGCCGTCAAGCACGTCCAAATACGCTACTTTCGTGGGCGCATTCACGCTCTTTCGCTTCGCCGGAGTGCCAGCACTCACTCTGCCAAAAACGGCGAACATCCGAGCGGCGGTTCCCACTTTTGCGTCGGCGTCGCAAACCCCGCCCCGGCAGACGAGGTTTGCCGTACTCGTGCGACGGTGGCCGGCGGGCACGTCGAAAGACGCCGATATCGTGCGCGAATTGGCGCACCTTGGCTTCACCGGAGTGCCGCCACTGACTCCTCCAAAAACGGCGAAGATCCGAGCGGCGCTTCCCACTTTCGCATCGGCGTCCCGAACTCCGCCCCGGCTGACGCGGTTTACCGTACTCGTGCGACGGTCGCCGGCGAGCACGTGGAAAGACGCCGATATCGTGCCCGAATCGGCTCCGTTCGGCTTCGCCGGAGTGCCAGCACTGGCTCGGCGAAAGACGACGAACATCCGAGCGACGGTTCTCACTATTGCGTACGCGTCGCAAACCCCGCCCCGGCAGACGCACTTTGCCGTACTCGTGCGACGGTCGCCGGCAGAGCACGTAGAAAGACGCCGATATCGTGCCGGAATCGGCCCCGTTTGGGCTTCGCCGGGAGTGCCAGCACTCACTCGGCCACAAACGGCAGAACATCCGAGCGGCGGTTCCCACTTAGCCGTCGGCGTCCCCGAACTCCGCCCCGGCAGACGCGGTTGCCGAGCTCGTGCGACTAGCGACCGCGAAGCCGTCTCGCGACGCCGCTTTCCGTGCGCGGCTCCCACTGCGACCTGGGTCACCCGAGGTCGACGAGCAAAAAAGAATGTCGAAAAAATTTTTTTTTTTTTGCGTCTGCCGGGGTGCCCCTATAATAGAAGCGATAAGCACCCAGACCGCCATGGGTCGCTCGCCCCGGCTGACGTGGTTTTTCGTTTTCCTGCGGTGGTCGTCGTCAAGCACGTCCAAACACGCCACTTTCGTGGGCGCATTCGCGCTCTTTCGCTTCGCCGGAGTGCCAGCACTCACTCTGCCAATAAACGGCGAACATCCGAGCGGCGGTTCCCACTTTTGCGTCGGCGTCGCAAACCCCGCCCCGGCAGACGAGGTTTTGCCGTACTCGTGCGACGGTGGCCGGCGGGCACGTCGAAAGACGCCGATATCGTGCGCGAATTGGCGCACCTTGGCTTCACCGGAGTGCCGCCACTGACTCCTCCAAAAAACGGCGAAGATCCGAGCGGCGCTTCCCACTTTCGCATCGGGCGTCCCGAACTCCGCCCCGGCTGACGCGGTTTACCGTACTCGTGCGACGGTCGCCGGCGAGCACGTGGAAAGACGCCGATATCGTGCCCGAATCGGCTCCGTTCGGCTTCGCCGGATTGCCAGCACTGGCTCGGCGAAAGACGACGAACATCCGAGCGACGGTTCTCACTATTGCGTACGCGTCGCAAACCCCGCCCCGGCAGACGCACTTTGCCGTACTCGTGCGACGGTCGCCGGCGAGCACGTAGAAAGACGCCGATATCGTGCCGGAATCGGCCCCGTTTGGCTTCGCCGGAGTGCCAGCACTCACTCGGCCACAAACGGCGAACATCCGAGCGGCGGTTCCCACTTAGCCGTCGGCGTCCCGAACTCCGCCCCGGCAGACGCGGTTGCCGAGCTCGTGCGACTAGCGACCGCGAAGCCGTCTCGCGACGCCGCTTTCGTGCGCGGCCTCCCACTGCGACCTGGGTCACCCGAGGTCGACGAGCAAAAAAGAATGTCGAAAAAAAATTTTTTTTTTTTTTTGCGTCTGCCGGGGTGCCCCTATAATAGCAGCGATAAGCACCAGACCGCCATGGGTCCGCTCGCCCCGGCTGACGTGGTTTTTCGTTTTCCTGCGGTGGTCGTCGTCAAGCACGTCCAAACACGCCACTTTCGTGGGCGCATTCGCGCTCTTTCGCTTCGCCGAGTGCCAGCACTCACTCTGCCAAAAAACGGCGAACATCCGAGTGGCGGTTCCCACTTTTGCGTCGGCGTCGCCAACCCCGCCCCGGCATACGCGGTTTGCCGTACTCGTGCGGCGGTGGCCGGCGGGCACGTCGAAAGACACCGATATCGTGCGCGAGTCGATGCTTCTTGGTCTCGCAGGAGGGGCCGCCACTCACTCCTGCAAAAACGGCGAAGATCCGAGCGGCGCTTCCCACTTTTTCGTCGGCGTCGCAAACCTCGCCCCGGCAGACGCGCTTTGCCGTACTCGTGCGACGGTTCGCCGGCGAGCACGTCGAAATACGCCGATATCGTGCCCGAATCGGCCCCGTTTCGCTTCGCCGGAGTGCCAGCACTCGCTCGGCCAAAGACGACGAACATCCGAGCGACGGTTCCCACTATTGCGTACGCGTCGCGAACCCCGCCCCGGCAGACGCGGTTTGCCGTACTCGTGCGGCGGTGGCCGGCGGGCACGTCGAAAGACGCCGATATCGTGCACGAATTGGCGCTCCTTGGCTTCACCGGAGGTGCCAGCACTCACTCGGCCAAAAATCGGCGAACATCCGAGCAGCGGTACCCACTTAGCCGTCGGCATCCCGAACTCCGCGCCGGCTGACGCGGTTGCCGAGCTCGTGCGACTAGCGACCGCGAACGCGTCTCGCGACGCCGCTTTCGTGCGCGGCTCCCATTGCGACCTGGGTTACCCGAGCTCGACCAGCAAAAAAGAAGGTTCGAAAATTTTTTTTTTTTTTCTGCGTCTGCCGGGGTGCCCCTATAATAGCAGCGATAAGCACCCAGACCGCCGTGTGTCGCTCGCCCCGGCTGACGTGGTTTTTCGTACTCCTGCAGCGGTCGCCGTCACGCACGTCCAAATACGCCACTTTCGTGGGCGCATTCGCGCTCTTTCGCGTCGCCGGAGTGGCCAGCACTCACTTCTGCCAAAAACGGCCAACATCCGAGCGGCGGTTCCCACTTTTGCGTCGGCGTCGTAAACCCCGCCCCGGCAGACGCGGTTTGCCCTACTCGTGCGACGGTCGCCGGCGAGCGCGTCGAAAGACGCCGATATCGTGCGCTAATTGGCGTGCGCTAATTGGCGCTCCCTGGCTTCTCCGGAGTGCCGCCACTCACTCCTCCAAAAACGGCGAAGATCCGAGCGGCGTTCTCCACTTTCGCATCGGCGTCCCGAACTCCGCCCGGGCTGACGCGGTTTACCGTACTCGTGCGACGGTCGCCGGCGGGCACGTCGAAAGACGCCGATATCGTGCCGTAATCGGCCCCGTTTGGCTTCGCCCGTGTGCCAGCACTCACTCGGCCAAAAACGGCGAACATCCGAGCAGCGTTTCCCACTTTCGCATCGGCGTCCCGAAGCCCGCCCCGGCAGACGCGGTTTGCCCTACTCGAGCGACGGTCGCCGGCGATCACGTCGAAAGGCGCCGAATTCGTGCACGAATCGATGCTTCTTGGTCTCGCAGGAGGGCCGCCACTCACTCCTGCAAAAACGGCGAAGATCCGAGTTGCGCTTCCCACTTTTTCGTCGGCGTCCCGAACTACGCCCCGGCTGACGCGGTTTACCGTACTCGTGCGACGGTCGCCGGCGGGCACTTCAAAATACGCCGATTTCGTGGGCGCATTCACGCTGTTTCGCTTCCCCGGAGTGCCAACACTCACTCTGCCGAAAGCGGCGATCATCCGAGCGGCGGTTCCCACTTTTGCGTCGGCTTCGCAAACGGCGCCCCGGCAGACGCGCTCGTGCGACGTACTCGTGCGACGGTCGCCGGCGAGCACGTCGAAAGACGCCGATATCGTGCTCGAATCGACCCCGTTTCGCTTCGCCGGAGTGCTGCCAGTCACGGCGCAGAAAACGGCGAACAAGTGTTTTTTTTTTTTTTTTTTCCTAGAATTTGTGTTATAGAAGGCACATTTGATATCGGACGATAATTTTCAACTTTATCACGCGCACCGATTTTCGTGTAGAGGTTTGCAAGTTTATGGGAATTTCTCCACTTGGAATAATGCGATTTAGTAGTACTACGAGAACTTCATGGATGTACTCAAGGGTACGGGGCAAGTCAGTTACGTCAACACCTGCAGATTTTTTACACTTCAAACTGAAAATTGTTGGTTGTGAGTCCTCGTGTGATATTAAAGGCCGATTCGCTAACACATAGAACAAAGAAAGAAAGGAAGAAAAAACGCCCGCGCTCGCTCAAGAAACCTGGGTTCGCAACAAGTGGCAACAACAAGCAACCGAGCGAGTGCGCCAAAACCCGTGGCGGCCGAACAAACGCGAAGTCCCAACCGCGTCAGCCGGGGCGGCACGGGACAGGAAAAATCACTTCAGCCGGGGCGGCGGGGCACCGAATAAACCTCGTCACCTCGTCGCAGGATAAAAGAGGAAACAAAAAGTCTAAACAGCGTCTGCTGGAGCGAATGCGTAATAAAACAACAACAACAACAAAAAAAAAAAACACCCGCGCTCAAGAAGTCTGCAATCACCACAAAAGGCGACTGTGACCGAGCAGCGTCAGCCGGGGCCGTGCGGAAACGGAAAAACCGCGACTACCGGGGCGTCGAGGCACCGAAAAATCCACTTCAGCCGCGGCGAAAAAAAAAAACAAAAAGAAAGACGGAGGGGGGGGGGGGAACCACGTCTGCCGGGGCGAAGGAAAAAAAAAAAACGCGTCTGCCGGGGCGAGCCCGGGTGCGGCACCACCGGGAAAACTGTGGCAAACAGACATGGCGATCGAGTGAGTGGGCCGCCAGCCAGGCTCAGCCAAAAAGTGCAAAGTCCGAACTGCGTCAGCCGGGGCGGCAAAAACCACGTCAGCCGGGGCGGCGCAAAAAACCGCGTCTGCCGGGGCGGCACGAAACCGCGTCAGCCGGGGCGGCGCGAAAACTGCGTCAGCCGGGGCGAAAGAAAAAAAAAAAAAAACGCGTCTGCCGGGGCGAGCCCGGGTGCGGCACCACCGGGAAAACTGTGGCAAACAGACATGGCGATCGAGTGAGTGGGCCGCCAGCCAGGCACAGCCGAAAAGTGCAAAGTCCGAACCGTGTCAGCCGGGGCGGCAAAAAACCGCGTCAGCCGGGGCGGCGCAAAAAACCGCGTCTGCCGGGGCGGCACGAAACCGCGTCTGCCGGGGCGGCGCGAAAACTGCGTCAGCCGGGGCGAGCCCGGGTGCGGCACCACCGGGAAAACTGTGGCAAACAGACATGGCGATCGAGTGAGTGGGCCGCCAGCCAGGCTCAGCCAAAAAGTGCCAAGTCCGAACTGCGTCAGCCGGGGCGGCAAAAAACCGCGTCAGCCGGGGCGGCGCAAAAAACCGCGTCTGCCGGGGCGGCGCGAAAACCGCGTCTGCCGGGGCGGCGCGAAAACTGCGTCAGCCGGGGCGAAAGAAAAAAAAAAACGCGTCTGCCGGGGCGAGCCCGGGTGCGGCACCACCGGGAAAACTGTGGCAAACAGACATGGCGATCGAGTGAGTGGGCCGCCAGCAAGGCTCAGCCAAAAAGTGCTAAGTCCGAACTGCGTCAGCTGGGGCGGCAAAAAACCGCGTCTGCCGGGGCGGCACGAAACCGCGTCAGCCGGGGCGGCGCGAAAACCGCGTCTGCCGGGGCGGCACGAAACCGCGTCAGCCGGGGCGGCGCGAAAACTGCGTCAGCCGGGGCGAGCCCGGGTGCGGCACCACCGGGAAAACTGTGGCAAACAGACATGGCGATCGAGTGAGTGGGCCGCCAGCCAGGCACAGCCGAAAAGTGCTAAGTCCGAACTGCGTCAGCCGGGGCGGCAAAAACCGCGTCAGCCGGGGCGGCGCGAAAACCGCGTCTGCCGGGGCGGCACGAAACCGCGTCAGCCGGGGCGGCGCGAAAACTGCGTCAGCCGGGGCGAGCCCGGGTGCGGCACCACCGGGAAAACTGTGGCTAACAGACATGGCGATCGAGTGAGTGGGCCACCAGCCAGGCTCAGCCAAAAAGTGCTAAGTCCGAACTGCGTCAGCCGGGGCGGCAAAAACCGCGTCAGCCGGGGCGGCGCAAAAAACCGCGTCTGCCGGGGCGGCACGAAACCGCGTCAGCCGGGGCGGCGCGAAAACTGCGTCAGCCGGGGCGAAAGAAAAAAAAAAAACGCGTCTGCCGGGGCGAGCCCGGGTGCGGCACCACCGGGAAAACTGTGGCAAACAGACATGGCGATCGAGTGAGTGGGCCGCCAGCCAGGCACAGCCGAAAAGTGCCAAGTCCGAACTGCGTCAGCCGGGGCGGCAAAAAACCGCGTCAGCCGGGGCGGCGCAAAAAACCGCGTCTGCCGGGGCGGCACGAAACCGCGTCAGCCGGGGCGGCGCGAAAACTGCGTCAGCCGGGGCGAGCCCGGGTGCGGCACCACCGGGAAAACTGTGGCAAACAGACATGGCGATCGATGTGAGTGGGCCGCCAGCCAGGCTCAGCCAAAAAGTGCCAAGTCCGAACTGCGTCAGCCGGGGCGGCGCAAAAAACCGCGTCTGCCGGGGCGGCGCGAAAACCGCGTCTGCCGGGGCGGCGCGAAAACTGCGTCAGCCGGGGCGAAAGAAAAAAAAAACGCGTCTGCCGGGGCGGCAAAAAACCGCGTCTGCCGGGGCGGCACGAAACCGCGTCAGCCGGGGCGGCGCGAAAACCGCGTCTGCCGGGGCGGCACGAAACCGCGTCAGCCGGGGCGAGCCCGGGTGCGGCACCACCGGGAAAACTGTGGCAAACAGACATGGCGATCGAGTGAGTGGGCCGCCAGCCAGGCACAGCCGAAAAGTGCTAAGTCCGAACTGCGTCAGCCGGGGCGGCAAAAACCGCGTCAGCCGGGGCGGCGCAAAAACCGCGTCTGCCGGGGCGAATGCAAAAAAAACAAAGAAAAAAGCCCGCGCTTAATCAAAAGAAAACAAAGAAAAAAGCTTGCGCTTAATCAAAAGAAAACAAACAAAAAAAGTTCGCGCTTAAGCCTGGCGGTGGAACCACCGGGGCAAACAGACCTGGCGATCGAGTGAGTGGGCCGCCAGCCGGGGTGAGCCAAAAAGTGCAAAGTCGGAACCGCGTCAGCCGGGGCGGCGCGAAAACCGCGTCAGCCGGGGCGGCGCAAAAACTGCGTCAGCCGGGGCGGCACGGAAAAACGAAAACCGCGTCAGCCGGGGCGGCACGGAAAAACGAAA
>NW_027465097.1:0-2500 GCF_043290135.1 Rhipicephalus microplus | reverse complement strand
CTGCCTACTTTAGCCAACAGGTGGAGCCAGGCGCGCCGTACTTGCGCGGCACTTCCCACGTCCACCGAAGTCGGTGCCAAGGACCACTTTCGGCGCCGGAGCCGCGTACGAGCCTACTCGAGGCGGAAGAACGAAGCCAGCAAGGGCCTGGCCGCAAGTGCGTTCAATTGTCGGGACGTCCAAGTCCCTCGTTCTTCCGTGCTTCCTCTTTCGGCAAGTCGTTGCGGCACCTTCCCAAAGCGCGCAGACCCGCTAATCGCGACGAGCGCGACGTGGCCGTGCCGCCTTTCCCTCGGCAGCAAGCAAAACGCCTGGCAACGTCGACGCTCCCCTAACCGCGATCTCGCACCGTGTTTCGTGTGGCGAATTCAAAAGCCGGCCGGCGCTGCTGCAACCATTACGGTCGGTACGCATACGCCGCGGAGGGCGGGACGGTCATCGGAGCGTGCGGTTCCTCCATCGAGTACTGCGCACCTCGGCCGTCGCATCGCCGTGCCATGACCGGCCGCGCGTCAACGCGAACCGGTGCCAGCGAGATCCCTCGCCTGCAAGAACCGACCGGCAGCCTCCGTCACCCGAGGACGCGGAGGCGCTTGCCGCGGACGGCGGGACGGTATGCACTGGTGCACAGCGGACCCGTCACATCGCCAGTTCCTTGACCGACCGCCGACGCTTGTGCCGTTCCTCTCGTACTTGGCAGTCGCCGCGCGATTGTCGGGTCTCGTTCTTGCACGCTCGAACGGTCGGGAGGGCACTCGGCTGGCGTTTCGGGAACGCGCAGCCTCGCCTTCTACCGACGTAACCACGACTCGCCGTTCGCGCTCCGCCGCTCCTGTTTACAGTACTAGGCGGTCCCGCAGCGGTCGGGTCGCGCATTTCGAGCGCTTCGAGCCACGGTGCAGTGGCGGGTCGAAAGCCGACCTATGAGTGCGTTGCGCCGTTTGTACCCGCGTCCGCCACCTGGCCGACCGTCCAAGGTCGCGGTGTTGGCGTCCGCTGGGCGCAACAATTTGTCACGGGGTGCCGCTCCACATTCAGGCAGCCCCGTGGGGAAAAGCCGACCCCGCGTCCAAACGGGGTCAGCGGCAGAAAGTGTCGGGCGCAGACGCAGCTGAGGCGCTCACCCTTCACAATCCGTTAATGATCCTTCCGCAGGTTCACCTACGGAAACCTTGTTACGACTTTACTTCCTCTAAATGATCAAGTTTGGTCATCTTTCCAACAGACCGGCGCAACCGAAAGGCCGCGCCGGACATCGGTCCGAAGACCTCACTAAATCATTCAATCGGTAGTAGCGACGGGCGGTGTGTACAAAGGGCAGGGACGTAATCAACGCGAGCTTATGACTCGCGCTTACTGGGAATTCCTCGTTCAAGGGGAACAATTGCAAGCCCCTATCCCAATCACGAAAGAAGTTCCACGGGTTACCCAGTCTTTTCAGACAGGGATAAAGACACGCTGCTTCCTTCAGTGTAGCGCGCGTGCGGCCCCGGACATCTAAGGGCATCACAGACCTGTTATTGCTCTGTTTCGTGCGGCTAGGAGCCGCTTGTCCCTCTAAGAAGGTTGTAAGGTGCTGGGAACCCCGCACCTATTTAATAGGCTAGAGTCTCGTTCGTTATCGGAATTAACCAGACAAATCGCTCCACCAACTAAGAACGGCCATGCACCACCATCCACCGAATCAAGAAAGAGCTCTCAATCTGTCAATCCTCCCAGTGTCCGGGCCGGGTAAGTTTTCCCGTGTTGAGTCAAATTAAGCCGCAGGCTCCACTCCTGGTGGTGCCCTTCCGTCAATTCCTTTAAGTTTCAGCTTTGCAACCATACTTCCCCCGGAACCCAAATACTTTGGTTTCCCGGAAGCTGCCCGCCGAGTCATTTGAGTAACTCAGGCGGATCGCTGGTTGGCATCGTTTATGGTCAGAACTAGGCGGTATCTGATCGCCTTCGAACCTCTGACTTTCGTTCTTGATCAATGAAAACATTCTTGGCAAATGCTTTCGCAGTAGTTCGTCTTGCGACGGTCCAAGAATTTCACCTCTAGCGCCGCAATACGAATGCCCCCGTCCGTCCCTCTTAATCATTACCTCGTATTCCAAAAACCAACAGAACAGAAACGAGGTCTTGTTCTATTATTCCATGCAAGTTTATTCAGGCGACTCGCCTGCGTTGAGCACTCTAATTTTTTCAAAGTAAAAGCACCGGCCATCTCGAGGCACACAATGAAGTGCACCAAGAAAGAACCGGCATGATGTTCAGTCCGAGCCGTCGCATCGGGTAGATGCACTACTCGTCTGAACTGAGATCCAACTACGAGCTTTTTAACCGCAGCAGCTTTAGTATACGCTATTGGAGCTGGAATTACCGCGGCTGCTGGCACCAGACTTGCCCTCCAATTGATCCTCGTTAAAGGATTTAGAGTGTACTCATTTCAATTACGGGGCCTCAAAAGAGTCCCGTATTGTTATTTTTCGTCACTACCTCCCCGTGCCGGGAGTGG
>NW_027465096.1:0-54970 GCF_043290135.1 Rhipicephalus microplus | reverse complement strand
CGGGTTGGGGAAAGGGGGGTTCTAACGCTGTATACCAATGTGGTGGTCGCTATGTCAATTAAGCTGTAGTACCAAGAGGCTATATAGCAGTTAGTTGGCAGCACGAGCGAGGGCGACTCAATCGACGACTCGTTACATGTACGTACACGCGTATAGAAAAGGAATTCGTACTGTGCACGGAGCCGCTATAAATAGCACTCGCACACACACGGCAGTCTGCACGCACACATATTTTATTTATTTATTTATTTATTTATTTATTTATTGATACTGTAACCCTCACTTGAGGGTCATTACAGGGAGGAATATAAACACAAGACAAAAACAATACACATGGACAAAACAGACATTACGTCTCATGTTGCCGGTAGTACAATTCTAGCGAACACTCAAACGCTTTGACATTTGCGCTAGTAACAGCGTACTCTGGAAGTCTATTCCACACTTCTATACTATACGGAAAAAAAGAATTTTTAAAGCCATCCAGACACGCCCAAAGAGGCCATATTGGGTGACTATGGTTCAACCGAGCTCCTCGTTTGGGTGCTGGTTGTATGTATGTGTCTTTATTTTCATTTAGCCTCTCTCTCTCTCTCTCTCTCTCTCTCTCTCTCTCTATATATATATATATATATATATATATATATATATATATATATATATATATATATATATATATATATACACACACACTCTAAAAAGTAAAGGAGGAAAAGGGGGGTCGAGGTTACTCCTTTAGAGGAGTAACTGACTTGCCACACCCATTGCACCATTTCGGGAGTAACTGCGACGGGAGGAACCGTTACTCCCCAATTTCAGTTGCTCTTTCAGAGAGTAACTGACTGGAGCAACTGATGCTCTGTCACTACTCCCATGGGAGCAATGGTTACTCTTGCTCAATACTCCTCAAAGGTGTAACGGATAGTCTTATTTGATACTCCCACAGGAGTGACGGTTACTCTTTCCCAATACTCCTGAAAGGAGGAACAGATAGTCTTCTTTAATACTCTCAGGGGAGCAACAGTTCTCTTTGCAATTACACCGCATGAGAGCATCCATTGCTCCCTTCCTAAACTCCTCAAGGAGGAACGGATGCTCTTGGTCAATGCTCCTATGGGAGTGACACTCTTTCCAATGGAGGAACAGATAGTCCTTTTCAATACTCCCAGGGGAGTGATGGTTACTCTTTAGAAGGAGCAATGGATACTCTCTGTCAATGCTCCTATGGGAGTGACGCTTAGTCCTTCCGTATGCCCCTGATGGAGTAACAGATAGTCTTTATCAATACTCCCCGGGGAGCGATGGTTATTCTTTACAAGGAGTAATATGCTCTGTGAATACTCTCACAGGAGTAACACTTGCTCTCTCTGAGTGCTCTTAATTGGAGCAATTGTTACTCTTTCCCATTAGTCCCGCAGGGAAGAATGGATATTCCACGCCAATGAGAGCGATGGTTACTCTTTCACAACGTTCCTCATCAGAGTCGCATGCAGTTGCTCATGATCGATGTCTCTCAATGTAGTTCATTACTTGTGCGAGTGCTCTTTAAGAAACCAGCCGTCAAGCTCTCCCAGCGGCAAATGAAAAAAAGTTTTCAAGAACATGATTTTCATTAGGTTGCGCCATGTCTGGCACAGAGGCTCCAGGAGAGATAAGAAATCCACATCTATTCGTTCAAAAAACTTTATTCATTAATGGCTCAGGGTGGTCAGTGTTACGCTGACTAGTGGTGTTGGCCGTAGGCCACTCTTCACTTTAAGAGCGCGGGATAGAACGTCAAACGTTCGTTGAGCTTTTTTATCAAAAACTATATTGGTAGCCCAGTATAGTGCCATCTGGGTGGAAATTGCTGCCAAGAGGCTCTTCTCTGCAATTTCGATGTCCTCCAGCCTCACAGCAAATGCATCAGATGTCAACACATTTCCCATGAATGTGACTGTGGGCACGTAGTGCGTCTTTGTGGGGTCCTACAAAAATAAAAAAGCACACTTCAACAAAAAACTTGTTGCTTCATTATTACAACAGCTCCTTTATGTAGGAACAGATAAAACGTAATGTTTTACGGCACACTGACAAATAAATGAAACTGAAATTAATTTGCAAAGCATGCTTCCAAACTAGAAGGAACATTCTTAATAATTCATAAAGCATTCGCACTAAGGCTACAGGCTTATCCACAGTTTAGTGACTGGTCTTGTTTACACACAACCCAATAATTCGTTCTGAAAAAAAAAAAAGAAAAAGGTGTGATTCCACGTAAGATTGAACAAACCATGGCTGGTCGACCTCTTAAATTTTTTTCAGAATTTTATATTGTTGTTTGATCAGTGGAAAGAAGAGATCCGCAATTGGTTTTGCTGTAAAAAAAATTGTTCGAAGCACAGTAAATTAATAATGACGGAGAGGTGGGGTGCCACGCTTACTTGCTCTGCTGCTTTTTTCGAATTTGGCAATCAGTTACGCAAAATATAACAAAGCTACATGACTCCAATTTGTTTGGCTATATATAGGGGTACTGGCACATACAATCATATTTAGATTGTCTTTTAGAACTGCATTATCGAACTGCATTAGAACTCCATTTAGAACTGCATTATCGATGAAAATGTTATTGTAAGAGATTCCATTGAAGGCATAAAAAAATTGAGCAGGCATGGCATGCTAGCATGACAACAGAAACAACCCACAAGTAAACTGAGTGCGATAAGACCATGCAGTTTCTGGCCTAGGTGCCCTTAATTTGCAAAAACCTTGCACAAAAAACACTTTAGAACTATGTGAGCTAACACATGGCAGTGAATTGAAAAAAAAGATTGACTATATATATCAAGAACTACAAAATTATGCCTAAAAAGGAATATGCCATCAACAAAGCTAATAGTAAAGAAAAAAAGAGTTCATTATTGGCTGCCTACCCTGGAGTCTGCACAAGCGTATGTAAACCTATAAGGGGAGCCTATTTATGAAAAAAAATTAATCAAAATTAAAAATGGGCAGAAGTGCATAAAGCATGCATTCTCAAATCATGACAGGGAATCAGCCACTGTTCCTCAAATGAAAAGTATGCAAACCTCTACGTACCACCAGATCAACAAGTAATCTGGGCTTAGAGCCTAACAGGGAAACTTAATAAAAATTAGAGAAATACTGAACAAAAATTGGAAAACTGACTAAAATTCGTGATTATAATCAGAAGATGTGACTGTTCTGATAAACAGTTGATTTCCCATATTTTTGAACAGTTGCCTGTATTTTTCATGAATTGTCAACCCGTGGCGTCTGTGTGCGAGTGGAAACCATGCCATCACATTCGCCGAGAAACATGCAGGGCGCACGAGTTCCTGTCCTCTTCTCTCACTCTTTCCCAAAAGCACTGATGCTTTGCCTAGCTACTTGGCCTCGGCGGGGAGAACTGTTTGCAACCGCTGCTGTTCATACCGGTTCTAGGAACCGCAGGGGGAGATGAGCGAGTAGAGGGCCCGCATTGTTAGTGTGCCCATCTCGGGTGGGTATGACGTCACGAAACATCACCTCCTGTAGTGAACGGCGTGGCTGCTGGATGCGGTAGTAGTTTGTTAAAAACGCATTAAATTCATTATTTCCCTGTAGTTTCTGCCTGGAATGAAGGTTGTCCCGATCACTTTGAGGACCCCACTTCCAATTTGATTGAATATCTTGGTGGCCAAAAATTTGTTCAGTATCCCTTTAAGGACCATGTACCATACCATGAAACAGGAAATGGTTGGTAAAACATTAAGCTATTAGAAAACACCAGATTGGGTGAGACAGTCGGGTACTGCAGGTTGAAAGAAATAAACTTGGTGCGGCCATACAAAGAGTAAAACAAACAACTGGGGGCAAGAGAAGCAGAATGAATGCAAAAAAAAAAAGAGGAAAAGCCGAGAAGGCAGGGAATCACCTAGAGCGACAGAATTAGGGAGCTCACAGGGATGAAACTGAATCGGCTTGCTCAAGAAAGGGTAAATTGGAGATAATTTTAGAGCGGTCTTCATTCTGCAGAAGACACAAAAATAGGCTGGGGATGACGACGGTGGCACAGATGCCGTGCTTACATAGCATTACACAGGTTCTAAGATCTATGCTTATGGTGACACGAATAAAAACCATATCATGGCTCGCGATACACAACATCACATCACTGAATGCATCCTTAAGCCAGTTCGGGCTGCATAAAAAATCAACGTGCCCACTCTGGTCAGCTTGGAGTGCCAGTTCATGGCATTTCAAACAGTGGAGATACCGATTCATTGAATCCTATAAAAACAATGCAAAGAGTGGCTGACAGTGATGTAGCCTCCGAGCGGGCTACATTATGGCGGGCTTCTACTGTACTGGGTAACCTATGCATAAATGGTACGTGAAAGTCGTCTTGGACATGGCTGGTTGAAAGGCTTTTCAACAATTCACTTGCAAAAGATATAGCAAACATTTATCACAGATGGCAACTTCACAACTGCAGTTCACAGGGAAAGTAATATACAAACTATGAATTATACTCACAAATTTGCAGATGAAAGCATCCATTCTTTCCTTCACCATTGCCGGAAGGACACAAATAGCAGCAGTGAGCATCACCTCTGAAAAAACCGTGAGTTGCACTGTTTCAAAAAGTACTTAAATGCAAAAGCTACAAGCTGGATTCAAACTGCCATTTTAGCAACTCACTAGAAACATAGAGGCTGTAATGGTGTACATGACTGACTATCTTTTATGGGGTAGTCATGGTAACTACACTCAAACTTAGGAAGTATGCAGGGTCACCCAGCCAAGCGAAATTCACAGTCACGTGCACCACAGACCAGCTGGATACCTAATGTGAAGTGAGAAGGAGTAGACGTGCTTACTTACATCTACATTACTACACAACTAGTTTGTGTATTGCTATGGTGTTTAAGCAGCAGAACCTAATTCCCATTGGGGATAGCACTGCAAGACATAATATAACAAAATTTTTATCGTACCTTTAGAAGATGCAGTTTACATCTTCGTGCTTTCAGATGTGAAAAAAATTTTGGCACGAATTTTAATCCTTGCCATTGCCAAATGTAGAATGCACAGAAATAAATTGAAAACTCAAGAAAAGTATTGGAAAACACAGTGGCACCCATCTTGCCTGCTACGACCCCTTTAAAAAGACTAAAGAAATCACTTTGAACTGTATGTAAGAATGTTAAATTACCTTTTTTTATTAGTGGAGGTAGGCATTTTGTGAAATGGGAGTATTGAATTCATTCATGCAAAAATCCCATTGCAGTTTAGAAATTTTCAAAAACCGACCTCTAGTAATATTTGAGAAGAAATGAAATTCACCCACATTCAGCCGCGATACTAAAACACGGAAGAGCGTCACTGCCCTACTTCGTCAAGAATAAGTGAGCATCATTATATCGACCACCAACCAACTTCGTTGTGTGGGCGTGCAGGCTGTGCTTGCAATTAAACGCACATGGCACACAACAAATACAGAACTTTGCCTCTTCTGTAATCTTTGTTTCCAACATTCTGGTCTTTTGCTTGTGCTCATCTGTGCTTCAGTTTTGGTTCCATCATTGAACAAAACTTATTTTCTTAAATTTTATTTTATTGGTTTGAGCACAGAATGAACTGTATTTCAACCTAGCTTTAGCTGAGAAGTTCAAGCAGTGGTGAATGTATTGCACAAATAGAGGCAGTTTAAGATCTTCAGCAGCTGAGATATTTAAGCAATTTTTATTGCTTCTGTACATGAGCTCTTGAAATAAATTTATCTCTGTAATAGCTACCTGTAATCACGTCGTTGGCACTTAATGCCAGTTTCTAGGAGTGTGACATTGCATTTTCAAAACAAGTGCATATAGTGATAGACTAATCGAACGCATGCTCTGAGTCAACCAATGTAGAACTGTGCAAACAAATCTTGCCTAATACATGCAATTTTACAGCACCCAATTTGCTTGACGTAAAATCGGAAGAATGGCGCTACTGGAAGCTAGATACAAAGAAAGGTGGTAATGTTAGCGTAGAAATGTTTGAAATTACCCTCGGATGCATCTTCAGAGGCATCGACAAGAACAGCATCGAGGTCTTCCAGAAACTTTTGCATGTGACGTTTCTGTCTGGCTATTTTTACTATTTTTCCTGAAGCAGGCCCCAAGAATTCTTCCAGTTTCTCCATTATGGGCACTTTGGTAAGCAACCTGAATTCCAGCTGCACCTATAAAATTTTCATAAGGCATTTTAATGACGGTAAACCCTATAGACTTACTTGCATCTGCGGTACAACATTGCACAAGGTCACAGCACTGCAAAACGTGTAGTCAGGTTCACGATTACAGTAATATGAATAAAAATGCTGAAGATGATGTTAATCAGTTTTATGGGCTCTTGCAATGTGGCAAGACGGTTACTGTTACAAAAACAAAAATGGACAACCACACATTTGTAGCACCAAGCTACAAAAAAACTTTCATGGATTCCTCAACATTTCCATGGACAGAACAAAGCTTTCATCCTAAAAGATACACGAGGATTTCGGTTGAGCTTCGTGCTACAAATGCATAATATCTTTCCCTTTTAAGGAGTTGCAGAAGTGCTCAGATACGTGTGCAGTTAAAAAATATTAGGAAATGAGACTGTGCACCAGGTTATGAAAAAGGCTTTGAAGCATCATTTTCATACCTTGCAACAGTTTTCTGAAATGGGACATACTTTCTAAGTTTTGGATTTGCAGTGCCATCCACAGCACCATGGTGCTATGGATGTGAGATAAACTGCTAGCGAATGCATTTGAGCTGAGTATATTTATGGTTCCTTGGAACATACCAGACATTTGTTATTAGTGTGCTCAACTAACCTTGTTACTGTCTAAATTTTCTTTCTTTCTGCCGGTCTTCTTAATACCAGCTTTTTGTTAATTTTTCAAAAAGGCAAACAAAGCCACTTTCAAATACAGTTGAACCCCTTTATAAGAAATTTGTACTGAGGAGCAACTCTTGTCTTTTTATGCGGTGTTTCTTATAAGCATGGGTATCACTTATGCATTTTCTTATCAACACCTATTTCAATGTAGACACACTGCTGTCTCTTATACCAATTTCTATTTTAAATCAGTGTCTTTTATAAAAAGGTTCGACCTACTCCTACCAAGCACAAAAGGGCAATTTTGAAATAAAATGCGGAGGTTACTATCTGCCAGTTTCACAAGTAAAGTACATAGCAGGACATAATCTTCGTAAGTCCTGCCAAGGAATTCGATGCATTGAAGCAGCAAGTGACGAAATAAGCTGTTTAGCAAACAGATTACTCATTCCTGCCGCTTGGTCAATATAGCTATTGAAAATCTAGATGTTAGTAGCTTGTCGCTATGATGTAATATGAGTGACTATAGCCAAAAGTGCAGAGACAAAGGGATGTACATCAGTGACGCACCACCAGTTGTGTCATAAAACAAGTATACTATAAAATTTTAATATAAGCAAGGACAACTGCAGACTTACTGCAAAACCTTCAAAAATACTTTATGCTGCTCTGTACAGCAAGCCAAATTAACATAAATTATCAAAGCATGCACCTTGCCAATTTTGGCACACATTCGCTTTCCCCTGAATGGGTGTGCTGCATGCACTTTAGTTGTTCTTTTACAGCCTCAAAATGAATCACATAATGCCAATAAAATAGCATAAATTTACCATGTTTCTGTGGATGATGCCACTCTAACCTTCCACAGTTTAATTTGAATTTCCATTTGTCAACTAGATTGTGGCTGAGTGTGGCAATGCATGTACTAGAGAATAGCTTTAAGATGAGCTGGCACAGGAGCCATTTTTTTAGACAACTGCTTTCAAAGTCACTATTGCAGGGCATTCGGCCATCTCCTACAAACCACAATGACACAAAACAATGCCAACAGTGATATGTTGTAGCTACCAAACATTGGCAAATAAGGCGACAATCTCGCAAAGGTATCGTGAAGTAGTGATCACTTTGGCTGCCGTAGCACTAGACTTTCTACGGTATTACACCAGGCACTCGAACAACTGACTGATTGTCATGAGTAAATGCACCAGGCAATGTTGCAAGTTTTATTTGACCCTTTTACTGTCACTAATGTACCAGTAAGTTCATCTTGCATTCACAAATTAGTGCTGAAGCACTAAATTGGCCTATTTGGCATAATCCTAGTGATTCCACGATTTCTTGAATCAATATACAAGACTATCAACAAAAGCACATAGATACTTCTTAGCATGGTTTCCATTATGTTGCCATGGCATGATGAACGTTATTTATAATTTTCCCCCGACATATATTTGACGTTTACTTGAGTTTCCCTCAACATATGTTTGAACACATAACCATAGGCCTGCACATGGAAAGCGGGTCACAGGGGCCAGCCTAGCTCACCTAGTCACCTAAGGGAAGGGGGAGCAAAAAATCTTCCCCATACGTAGACTTAGTAGGGTTGAGGGCCACTGCAACGAACCTTTGGCCCCCTTTATGGGGAACCCTGTAAACGCCTATGCATTCACGTTTCAGTCAACAAAAATGTTATTAGTAAATGACAAATGTGGATTCTGGAACGTGACAACTAAAATAACTATATTTGCTGGAAATGCAAATTACCCCAAACTAAAACGCGACAGGCGACTGAAAAATTCTCCAAACAAATCGGCAGAAAAAGAAGCCCGAATCCTCCTGTTATAAGCAGAACTGGCAACTCTAGATTACAAATCCAAGAGTTGCTCTGCTATCTGCCAAAGGTTTGCAGTTGTTGCTTCGTCTTTTATATTCTCTTTGTGCGACTTCTATATTGCGTCAAGTTCAGAGGCACTCTCCATTGCTTCTTTGATGAACTGAAATATTACTCAAACACTGCTTTCACTCGCTTCATGCTATCAGTAGTAGAAAGGATGTTGTATCCCCTTTCTGCCCCATCTTGACGTCACAACAAGCGATTTCTGTGTTTCGAGCTTCCCTGATATTCCCTAAACAAGCAGACTCTCGGGTTGTGTGTTGGACAGAACCACGCAACAGTAAAAGCAATAAGTGTAAGCAATGAAATAAACCATACAGCTCAGCAATGCTAAATTATTTTCATTTTTCCTGTTTTTTCACATCTTAGGTGTACTTTTTACACTTTAATCAAAAATGTACATTAGGGTTTTACTGCATTCTTGTTCAAGCCATTGTACATATGCATCATGTTAGCATAAAGTGAACAATTCAAACAGTCAGTAAATAACATTTCAATAGTTTATATCAAATAAACTGCAGAATAAAAATTTTGAAAAGCTTGATGAACTAATAAAATACTTAGAACAACTGTACAACAAATAATTGCAAAACAAACATCTCAAGAATGGATGGATGTGGCCGAAACAGCAGAGCATGCTATTTCCCTGGGCACTTTTTAGCCACTTTCGATTCATGAATGCACACTGAAAAACTTACGATGGAGCCGATTAAAAGAGCAGGGTACTTCTTAATGATGTCATCAACAGATGGGCTGTCTTGGGACACCCACTCCCTTCTGCTTGGCAAAGTTCTGCTCATACAGTCCTCAATATAGGCCATGTCGGGCCTGGCCTTTGCAACTTCTTTCGTCATTGCCAAAACGTGACCAGCAATGGTCTCGGCATCTTCTGCGTCAGCCAAGACAGCTGCCTGAAAGCACAGATAAATTTTGTTGGCCAGATGGCAAAGACAAACCTGATGTCTGCAGGGCTGTGCAAAATTTGAAATACGTACACTAGGCCTCTCAGTGCGCCGAGGAGCAGTGCACTCGTCCTCTGTAGGCTTCTTCTTCCGCGGAATTCTTTCTGTGTTCTCCTTTGTTAATGCCTTCATTTTCTTCCTTTCATATTTGGCTTTAAATCTTAGAGCTTCTCGCCATGAATCCTGTAAAGCACGAGAGAGTTACTAAATATGTTATTTAAATAGGTAACTGCAATCATGTGATCATGGATCGCCTCACACACAAAAGTATGACTGGCAACAAGTACAAGGAATGAGTGCCACTGCAGCAGCTGTCATCACAGTTTGGTTGAGTGAGATCACATAATAAAAGTATTTCGGAAAGTTGTTATTGATTCATCCCTTTTCTTTTGAAAATAAACATTGCTCTAATCAATAACTTATAACAGAAAATATGAAAAAAGAAATTTACCTCCCCGGCACTTCTGTTCTGCTTTTGTTTTTATTTTTTCTGACCCCACAAGGGTACTTATTGAGCTTAAAGGGAAACTACACTGAATGTTCTGCTTGTAACTTCATTACTGCAGTTTAAGTGATTAATAATGAGAATAGATGGTGATGATGCCAAGAAAAGTATAGATGATGGTATTAAAAGTAATTGTAATGTAAATGTGACAAAAGAAAAGTGGACGAAAAGATACCTTGCCACTGGCAGGTACCGGCCCAAAGGCCTTTGAATAATGCGTCCGATGCTCTACCACTGAGCCACAGTGGTGGTCATCCCCCCATCCACCTTATGGGTATACTATATGTGTATTTAAACGTGGGAGGGTCAGTCAGTGTTGCCCATTGCCACTACAATGAGTGTGGAACACTCTTCGATCCGTGCCGGTGGCAAGTTATTTTTTCGTTCACTTTTATTAACATTTACATTACAGTTACTTCTGATAGCATTCCCTATACTTTCCTTGGCGTTGTTGTCTGTTAGTTCTTGGAATAATCTGTTTACAAAAAAAATGAGCCCTTAAGTTTACACTTCTTTCCTTCATTTCTGCAGTTTGTAGCTTTGTGTCTGGACATCCCAAAATTGAATCATTAATGCTCAAATGCATTGTATAAATAATGCTAGCATCACTGAATTAGAACAATTTTATGTCAGTTCAAAATGCTCCCCTAAATACCAACAAGCAACCAGTGTCCGAGAAAGAGAGAGTGCGAGATAATGTGCATTTAAGCCATGGTGTTGTTCTCAGTTATAAAAACTGGGCCCCATGTGTGATAAACAATGAAACGATGCCAGTGCTAAATATGTGCCCCCTTCCCCCCAGAAAAATAAAAAGAGCAATCCTGGCCGAAGCAACAACTACCACATTGAGAGCAGCGTGACAAGACAGCGTGGGGAGGTGACAAAAAATAGTCCTTGCCAGATTTCAGTTGGTGTATTGTGCACGCGGGCACTGCATGACATCTTGTGATGTTGACAATACTCGCTTTTCTTTCGAAACATCACATGGAGCTCTGTCTCTGTCATATTAGTGGTGATGTTGCGAGTTGATGCAAACTCAGATGCGCACTCTTGCTTACTTTGAAATTAAATTAAAATATTTTAACGGCAACATTTCTCGCTAATAATCACTAAGAAGTGCTCACGCATGCAGGACTATCGCACACATGCACCTGAGTTTCAAAATTTGGTCTCGGGGGTATTTTAGGCGCATAATTATAACTTCCAACACTATGTCTGCTCTGAAATCGGATTCTAGTGCACAAAATATTTTCAAATAGCTTATGCCAGAACATGATTATTGTGTTAGAGCATATTTAAGGGGAGACGTGGCAATGGGAATCGTAATTTGGTCAAAATGTTCAGTTTTTCAATTATTCTTTTCTGCAATCCTGAGACCATGTGTCACATCATAGTGTGATTTTAGACCCAAATAAGCAGTAAAAGTTGAGAAACAAGCATTTCACTAGTGGGATGTCGTCAAAAAAAGCTATGTGAAAATTGGGCATAGCAAGATGCAAATTTGAAGCTCTCCCTTGGCACAGTGCCACCATATTGGCATCATAAAGAGGACAAATTGGAGCTCTAGATAGCCACAAAGATGCATTTCTCCAATGAAAAATAAAGCCAGTTTCCTTCAGAGTTCCATTCTATCAACTTCTAGCTCCAAAATCTTTGGGCTCCATTTTCTCAGCTTTCAATTTTTTGAGCAGTTGCTGTCAGTCATCCCTATGCCATTTCACAACAAATTAAGCTATAGCCATTCCGTTTTTTGCACTTAGATTCTCAAACATGGGTGAGTGCGGTAAAGCTGTCCATATTTGTGTACACATCATACGGACTTTTCTAATTGGCTTTTTATAAAAGTTGTTGGTAAGACAATATGTCTGGGACATTAAAAAAATTTGTGTGCTTATTTAAATATTAAAAATAAACCAATAGCATTATGGCACAAAATGAAGCCTTGTGAATATCCTTATGCAAAAATTTTGACAAGCTTATGTCTAATTAGCTAATTAATATTGGGATGACAATGAGAGTCTATCAAGTGTTGTAACTCAAGAGGTACATTAGATAGCTCAAAACCGATTCCAGTTATGATATCAGCACAACAAATGACATCTGCATGCCGAATTTCATCCCTTTGGCCTCATAAATAAAGATAATTTTCATTGCCACGTCCCTTAAAAGGGCTGTGACAACAATTTTGAAGTGCAGTTATTTTTTTTTTTGCAATAGCTTTCTGGTGGCCAATTATTCATACCACAGTCCATTGATTGCTGCAGTTCACAACACATAAGTAGTGTGCTTATTGTCAGCTAGTTGCACCTTCAGTTTGAAAGAGCTAAGAGAACGACAAGCCGCCGGATGCAACTAACACCATCTAGCATGTGAAATGGCACACACATAGGTCGGCAAAGATGAAGAGCTCACATACGCTCACTCATGAAATATATTTTGCCCTTGGGACTCGCTCGGACTCAGAGACACCAAAACTCAGACTAGCGCTGTTTATCAGTCTCAGTGAGCCAGTGAGTCCATTTGCATGCAATTGACTTCCTTGAACTTTGTGTCAATGCTGTTTACCACTAATATCTCGTGTGCTCTGTGCCTTACTTGACACCTTTCGATCTCGTTCCTTGAAATATGAAATATTAGCGATCGCAACTCGGTGAGAATATTTTTATTGAAAGAGATGACTCACGTGAAATATTTTTATCGAAAATTTCTAGGAATCCCCACTGCCTGTTGACTTTTCGATAGCTCACACCTCTGATCAATAAATATTGAGCTGGCGTGCAAATGCTGGTGCTTTGAAGTACTATGTGCGAGTATAGGCCTTATGCAAAATCGCTGCCATCTGTCCGCCGTTGTGTGCATAGCAGCTATGTTAGAGGCTCCACATGGCGCAGTACACACAGGCTCACGTGTGTTTACGTAGACGTATCGACGAGAGGCGTGTATTGGCCCATAATCGCAATGGCAACGTATTGCTGCGTCTCTTGCAGCACACATAGAGGAACTCTGAGTGCTGAAGAGAAAAAGGTAAGCCGTAAACTTTGCCCCTTGTTTTTTTTTTTTTTTTCCCCAAGCTGATGGTTTTTTTAGCATGAGCTCCGGCTACTGCTCTCGAAAATACGTGTTTGCATTCTCCTTTCTATGCAAGTAAGACGAGCCATAGCATTTGCATTCGTGTTCCCGAAAATTGTTGCGTGCCAAGGTAAGGCAGTTTTTGTAATGTTCTCGCTAGCAACCATTTACCAAGTGACGGAGAAGCTTATGTTACACGCTGAAGTCACCTTTATGCAATTAACTTCATCACAGCTAATTGCGTGTGCCTATATTTCGTTGATGTGTTTTGTTTATTATGTTTGGGTAACGGCACATGCTCAATTAGAAGCAAGTGCATGCCATCGGTTAGTGGGATGACTTGCGCATGACTGCGTACATTTTTCAAGCATGCGATGTGCTCAGCACATGCAATGAAACGTAGGCACACACAATTAGCTGTGATAAAGTTCGTTGCATGAAGGTGGCTTCTGCATAAGTGTATGAGTCGCCTTAACTTGGTAAACAGCTGCTAGCGGAAACATTGCAAAAACTGCCTTGCTTTGGCATGCAACAATTTATGGGAACACGAATACAAATGCTATTGCACGTCTTACTTGCATAGAAAGGAGAATGCAAACACGTATTTTCGAGAGCAGTAGCCGGAGCTCATGCTAAAAAAACCATCAGCTTGGGGAAAAAAAAAAAAAAAACAAGGGGCAAAGTTTACGGCTTACCTTTTTCTCTTCAGCACTCAGAGTTCCTCTATGTGTGCTGCAAGAGACGCAGCAATACGTTGCCATTGCGATTATGGGCCAATACACGCCTCATGTCGATATGCCTTACATATACATACGTCTATGTAAACAAACCTTCTTTCAAATTTTTTTGGGACATGTGCTAAATGTGCATATATTTACAGCAACCAAAGGAATAAAGCCAGTTGATAGTTTGCGCTCTTTCCGTTTACGCTTTTTTACTTCCTGTGTTTGTTCGATTGTATGTGCAACATTACAAACCACAGACATGCACCAACTCGCCCAGCAAGAAGTTGTTCTTAGTACTGGGATGTTCCTTTTTTCTTTCTGCACTTCACCACTAAATGAAAAGCAGCCACTGTGGTGCGGTGAGCACAGTTTGAATATGTTCTACTTTTTAGTGCTCACTGAAAAACACAGTGCATACACACTAAGCCCTTGTGGTGCCACAGGCACACATATGGGCTGTTGCACCCCATCACCCATAAGCAAGCACAAATTATTGTTTTAGCATATTGCGGGACTTTTTTCCCTATAGCAGGTGTTCTCTCTTCTGTGAAGACATGAACGGCACCATATCAGGAGATCAAAAACGAAGCACTGATGCAAGATAGCTGCTATAGAGCACCTTCATTTAGCGACCAAAAGAGGAAAACTAAGCTGTTCCATGCACCTCAACTTTTTTGTTGAAGGGACACCACCTTTTAAAGATTAAGATGGAAGAAAAACAAGACAAAGCTCACAACACCTAAGCGAAATCACCACAGCCATGTTGTTTGGCATGTTGGCGTTCCTTACACTGCTCCTCATTACTCACTAAACCGAATGACACTGCTTGGTTGTTCCCTTTGTAAACGGAATGACCTGCAGGCTCACAACACATGTTCAACATCACCTGCTGCACCACGACTCAGCTAACTAGAAAAAAAGAATGGTGCAGCACATGCACTTTACATGCTGTCTTGCAGCGCACAAGCATTTTTGGACTGCGAACAATGCTCTTAGTGATAATGCATCGTCACATATGAAGCTCTCCCTTAGTTTCATGGAGGTATTTAATGACCGAAAACGTAGTGGATTCTGACTTCTTGGTAGACTCACTTGATGGTGTGAAGGCAGTGCAGCTTTCTAACATTACCTTTCCTCACATCATGAATACGTATTCATGTAATAAAGTGCCGTTGCTATTTTTTAATTTTTACTTTTTTAATGAAAATGCAATGATTCCAATCAGAAGCAAAGTTAAGCCTGCAGATTTATCATCACACAGGGACCTTGAGGGCGAGCAGCATTTCACTATTGAATGTTGCATCGGCTAATCATGTGTAACTGCCTGTCCCAATTTAGAATAATGGCTTATAGAACAGGAGGAGCCATGTTCAATTCTGAAATTCTTGCAGAAGCTATCTTTTTATTGTCAATGACTGATTTCGCTTCACTGTTGGTCCTTAAAAGCAGGCATTTATTAGACAAGCTTTTCAGTGCAATCAATTCTGCAATAATATGTGAACTCACATAGCCAGTCCCCGCTACATCAGCCAAGTTAGGAAATCTGGTGATCAAAGCCCGTGCTGCCTCTGTGTACAATTTCCCAGGGTACCTAGCAGGAAAAAATATTTACAAAAGCAAGAATGTAAGTTACTCACTAGCAGACCAAAGCTTTATCGAGAGATCGATAAAGAAGAGTATGAGGGCAAGAGCCCCTTTGATATGCAAAGAATAAAAATCGCAACAGTTACAATTGCAATGGCATTGCATTTCTAGAAAATAGGTTGCCTTTAGCCAAGTTTCTTTGTGGGTAATAACTGCAGAAAGTATGGCTAGAACAAAACATCAGAAAGGCATTTTTGGATAAGTAATTGATTGATATCTGACGTTTAACGTCCCAAAATCACCATATGATTATGAGATACGCTGTAGTAAAGGGTTCCCGAAATTTCGACCACCTGGGGTTCTTAACGTGCACCGAAATCTGAGTACACGAGCCTCCTGCATTTTCGCTTCCATCGAAAATGCAGCCGCCGCAGCCGGAATTCCATCCTGCGACCTGCGGGTCAGCAGCCGAGTACCTTAGCCACTAGACCACCATGGCGGGGCATTTTCAGATAAGTAGAAATCCAGTGTATGTACAGTTGACTCCCGATAATTCGAAGTCGCTTAATTGGAATTTTCGGTTAATTAGAAGTCAAGAGGTGTTCCCGTCAGTTTTGTATGCAACACCATAGAAAAAAATGCTCAATAATTCGAAGTTGAAAGCCCACAAGATTGGTTAAATAGAAGTTATTTTTTAATCTAGAGCCTCGAGGCAACCGTTAGTTTCAATAAAATGCGCAATTTTTCAAGTGCCAGAACAACTACCGCACTGCTGTCGTCACCATCGTAGCTGTCCGCAGCGCACTGTTGTGGACATCGTCGTTGTGCGCAGGGCCACAGTGCATGAAGCGGCAAGATTGTTCAGTCAGCACCGGCGTGTCGAACGTCGAGCTATCCCTTTCACTGTCAGTCTTGTTCTCTCGTCTCTGCTTGTGTTTCGTTGACTGTGTCAGCTGCGCGTCGCAAGTTATTTCCTCGTGTTCGGCTGGCCACGACGTTGAATAATGGCAAAACGCGGCTCGTACCGAACACTTGATCTGGCGATGAAAGAAGTCCTGAAAGAAGTAGAGCAGGGAGGCCTTGCCAAGCAAGACATTGCACGGAAGTACGGCATTAAGCCTAACATGCTCTCGAATTTTATAAAAAACAAGCAATCAATAATGGATGCTTTTGCAAATTACAAGTTTAAAATGTCACGGAAGCGAATGCGCACCGGCGCCTACCCGGATTTGGAGAAGGCGCTGCTGATTTGGATCAGAGAGGCACGCAACAACAAACTTCCTCTCAGTGGTGAGGTCATTCCAGCGAAAGCCTCATCTCTTGCGTTAATGTTGGACATCAACGACTTCGCTGCATCGGACGGATGACTGACGCGCTTCAAACAGCGCCATGACCCGATTTTCAAGAGCGTGTGTGGAGAGAAGGCGTCAGTCGACCAGGAAACATTTGCAGCATGGAAAGCAGAGAATCTTCGCGGGTACCTTGAGGAGTATCAGCCGGAAGACATCTTTATCGCAGACGAGACTGTGCTTTTTTATCGGTTGCTACCAGACAAGACTGACGTTTAAAGACGACGACTGTGCTGGCGATAAACGTAGTAAGGAAAGGGTGTCTGTTATGATTGCCGCAAACATGACTGGCACTGAACGATGTCGCCTTCTTGTGATCGGGAAGGCCGCTAAGCCTAGGTGCTTTAAAGGCGTCAGGACCCTTCCTGTCGACTATGCTTCTAACAGAAAGACGTGGATGACGTCCGACATTTTCAGGGACTGGATAAGGAAACTGGATCGGAAGTTCGCATCATCGAACTGCAAGGTGTTGTTCCTTGTCGACCAATGCAGTGCCCACATGGACGTACCAGCCTTGAGTGCCATCCATCTTGCGTACTTGCCCGCAAACATGACATCTGTGTTGCAGCCCATGGACCAGGGCATAATCAAAAATGTGAATGTCCTGTACAGGAAGCATCTCATCGAGCGCATGATTCTGTGCATGGATAAGTCCTCGCAATACGAGGCGAGTTTAATTAGTGCCATCCACATGCTAGCGCGAGCGTGGGGCTGCGTGAAGAATGAGACCATCGCCAACTGCTTCAGGGCCTGTGGTTTCGTGGCAAATTCTTCGGGAGAGGCTTCTTGTCCGCCGGTGGAAATGCGAAGCGAGCTTGACGACAGCATTGTTGACGCCGCTCTCGGTGACAGCAGCTTTGACGTCGTCCTCGGTGACCCCTGCTTTGAAGATTATGTCGCCGTGGACAGCACAGTCAAAACGTGCGGTGCACTGACGGACAGCGAGATTGTGCAGATTGTTCGGCCCCACGAAAGCGTTCATCAAAGCGACGACGAAGATGACATTGAAAGCAAGCCACAACCGAAGGCTGCCGATGTAGCTGCGGGCCTCGCTCTCGCGCAGCGGTTTTTCACTTGGGAGAACAACGCTAAAGAAGCACTTGGGCACATCTACGCCTTCCAAAACCTGCTTTCCACTGCTAGATTCGGCAAACAGAAGCAGACGAAGATGACCGACTACTTTTCGTAAAGAACTGCCGGCTTTGAACCTAATAAAGATGCCATGTTTTTGTGATTTCTGCCTAATTGGAAGTTCGTTTAATTCGAAGTTTTTTGCGGTTCTCGGGAACTTCGTATTAACAAGAGTCGACTGTACCAACAATGCAACAGGCATTGAAAGGCATCATAGAAGCATCTATATTGTTCGTATACCTGTTGTTGGGTCTTATACAAAGTTTTCAAGAGTCATCACAGTTTTCTGTGCTGGCTACCACAAGCAGGCTGAAACCATGATCTTTTAGCTCATTAAAGAATGTCAGTACAGATATGGAGGGGGCACTGGCACTACTTTGATGCCACTGTTTTCTACTCCTTGCATTTGAGCGAGACTTTATGCAGCATTCCAACCAGCTGGTACCTTGAAGATAGTGACCACAATGATGTAAACAAAAACAATATATATTTAATCACGGGAGGAAACAAGTGGGCATTGTGACTACTCCATGGTTTGTCACCAAGGGGTCATGCTTCATTGAAGCTTCCTTCAGCTGCACAGATGGCACTATGACATGTCAGATATTTTTTCTAGCATTTGAGTGCTTTTTCTGCAATTTTTTTTGTTTATTCACCATGGATGTCCCCCCCCCCTTTTTTTTTAACCCACGAGAGCGGGTAAAAGATGAATGTGAAGAAAAGTTTCAAAGCACTTTCAAACAGGATATTGCACAGTATCTACGTAAATATTACTCACATGTCGTATAAGTACAAGTCATGGTGAAGCCACTGTAGTACTCGAGAGCGACCTACGAAGTACTGCCCTGGCTGGTGGCATTTTACCATCCAGGCAATGTCTGGTGGTACATCTGGGAGGCAGTATGCACCGGTCCGTGCTGGCTGTGACGGCTGTGCAGACTCTTCCAGAACATCTGCTATCCTGTAATAGCAACACAGAAACTGCATTTTGTCAAGCTGTTATGAAAAACCACCTCACCCTTTTTTTGTTACAACTACCAAGCTAAGAGGCTTATCCAATTGAGAGGTCTGTTTTAAATGAAAACTTTAGCCACCGTTTTTCTCAAAGCAGTGTGCAACAAGCAGCTTGTAAGTGTATTGCTAAAGATGCAAAACTACTCACCGGACTTGGCTGGTCAGTCGGACTTTTATTCTCGATTTATTTTCGATCACGTCCACTTCTGTAATGTCGACAAAAACGTCGAAGTCTTCGTCGAAACGCTGGAAAAATAAGAATGCCAGAACTCAGAAGGGCACTACATAACACACGGATAAAAAATTTGGAAGTGTCATGGTTGCAATGTTGGCCAACAAAGACCTGCTGTTGCCACAAGCATTCGTGCTATTTACATGTCCCGAATTCCCGCCACAGCAAGTGAAAAGCGCAACATTTAACTGTATTTAATAAACACACTAAATAAATTTGACTACTGCCAGCGTCGGCTACACATACACGTGCAGCCTCGCTAGATGCCGAACACTACTGGAATCGACACCTAGCGCGATCTCGAAGTAGGATTCCCTACTCAACAAAAATACCTTCCACGTTTTCTACGATTAAAGAAGTGAGGGGTAAATTCGGTGCAGCAATGATTGTCATCGAGGCTTAAATTGGGCGAAATTTAGCAATAACATGTAACTTAGCGCTGTCGGGTTTTTCTATAGAATGGACGAAGCAAAAAGATGCAACACAAAGCTACAGTAATCGATGACAAACGCTGTGGCAACCACTGCAGCACGACGACTGTAGAAATATATAGAAAGGAAGGACTCACCGTCAAGCCTATGGCAGAGGCGTCAACTTCTGAGAACATGTCCAACCCTTTCAAGTGTTCAATTAAATCCCGCCCCGTCCACGGCTCGTCGAAAGCGACGGCGACATTTCTGTCGCCGTATGTAACGAGGCACTTCGATTGCATGGGGCGACAGCGGCGCAAGACAAAGAATCGTTTTTAAGCCAGCCGCGGCACATGCACTCGCTCAAAAATTCATGGCCCCGCTACGCACGTGCCTCCTCGTTGCAGTTGATGTTGATGGCGCAGCGGCGGCCGATGGATGGATGGATTGATATGGCTGTACCCTTTAGATCGGGCGGTGGCTGACGCCACCTAGCCGGAATACTTAGTGAACCACAAACTAGAGTTATCTTTTTTTTTTCCTTTAAATAGTGAAGTTAAGGTCTGGTACTTTACAGTGACAGCGACGTCACACGGCCATAATTTTTTTAAAGTATGTTTTAGTTTAAAAATAAACAGACAGTTTCTTATTCCAACCGTTCCAACCATAATGCTGTCTAAGGTGCCTTGAAGTGTTACTATTTGACAACCGTGCTATTTGACCAACCTTCTCGTAACGCGTTTTGCTATGGCGCCTGCACACATTGAATTTGGCATGATCATGGGCACGCTGTACCACAGTATTAAATACAAATCAGAAGCCGTAGCAGTAGTGCTAATACGACTGCTGATTGAATTATGGTCCCTGGCAGTATATTCTAGGGGCCACAATTCACTAATAGATCTACTGATTTTTTGAAATTTCCGCCGATTCAGTGTACTGCTGTTCGGTCTTTTTTTTTTACAAAAATGAAAGGAACTTCCACTTTTTTTACTAAGTATTAATTAAGACATTAATGTGTTACTACCAGTCAAACAAGAAATTTCTTTCATGGTAAAATTCTCAAGCTAAGCGCTACTTTTGATTGACGAGTCATACACCTTCATACAGTAATTATTACAGGAAGCTGCTCTATGTTATGAGCAAATATCGGGAAGTAATGAGACAGCGATATGAACGCACACCACACCCAAAATCCACGGAACCACAAACAACAAATCTGGCTCTCGGGCAAGTATCGTCTCTGGAATAAAAGAAATGCGTGCCACTAACCCCATCGAGTAGCATGTTGTATGAGCCAATTTCTCCTCGGCGACAAAGCAAGGCACGCTCTATCACTGTAGTGATTTGAGCAGTCTGGTCTTGCTGATCGAGATATTTATCTTATCGCTGCCTAGCTCCTTGTCCTCTCTGAAAGCTTCAGCTAGCCGCTGGCTCTGAAGCCTAAAATATTGCACCTGAGTCCACAGAGAGATCAGGAACTTCAGCTAGGAAGACCTATATGCTTTCTAACTGGTTATTAAAGCTGTTATTTGCAAAGATACAGGACGACATTATCCAATGGACGCTATTTGCTATGGCCTGTGATTTTGACCTTGCGCACATGACACGGCCACCACATCACAGATTTAACATGCAGCAGTCAGTGCTAAGCCGAATAAACATAACACGAGGATCAACACAAGTGCTTTTAGTGTGTTGTTTGGTGTAGCCGCATCTGAAACTGAACTGCGCATGTGGTGCATTATTCTTCTTCACATTATTCGGCACACTATTCTTCTTCACGACACCTGTCTTCCAATTTCGTTCACGAAAGCTTAATGGAGCTCATCTTCCTAAATGCGAAACATTTCTTTGCCAACTGCAGGCACTTCAAAACGTTTCTATCTATCGATCGATCGTACGTCTGAATGTTCTCGCGGCCCCAAGCTGTTTAAGGATGTACTTGCTTGGGCGAGTTGGTAGCTATTTACTAGTTGTTACGTTATTGCGCACCGCTTATGACGAACACTTGGAGTCAATGACTAGACGGACACAAGCGCAATAACACGGTATTTTACGCGGTGCACAATAACGTAGTAACGCCTGTTTAACTTGGTATGGAGCAAAATTGGTATGAAAGGATAAGAGAGAACATGAGAGCGTGAAAATGCTGTCCCGTACGTACGTGGTCAAACTTGTGCGCGCCACAGGTGATAGTTTATATCTACCCCGGATACGGCAAGGACAGACATCGTAAACTGACATCGACAGCGTTTACCCGATGAATATAAAAAGTAAATGTCAGGGTCCCAGCAGGAATTGCACCCTGTCACAGAGCCACGTACGCCATGTCTTGAAAATGCTCTGGAAAAAGACACGATGCAGGTGTAGTGCTGGGGCAACATCAGTTCTGTGTGGTTGTAGTGCTAGTTATCTAATTTCATAAAAATTCAATAAACATTATTTGTGTACTCCTAGGGTACGTCTATGTTACAGGCGCCATGTCGCGTTAACGTCAATTGTGGTTCCAGTGTTCACTCTGTTTTTATAGCAATGCAAGAAACATTACATTAGCGTTACGTACGTATGATATCCGCATCATCGCACCGTGAGGTGCACTTCGTTTCAATAATGCTGACGTCTGCGATCTATAAGTGCTGACGTACTCTCGGAATGTAATAACATAAATTACTCAGTGTAATGAGAAGTAGACGCCAGTGTAATGGACATTCCTGGTCTGCCTACGATATGTGTCCACAGCTACTCGTAACGCTTGCCTCACCCCCCTCCCAACCCCAAAACAGTTGCTGGCCGGCTGCATGCGAGTACAAGGCTGTAGGTATCCCTTGTT
Organism: Rhipicephalus microplus; assembly: GCF_043290135.1. NCBI lineage: Eukaryota > Metazoa > Arthropoda > Arachnida > Ixodida > Ixodidae > Rhipicephalus > Rhipicephalus microplus. Next base: position 32,404 of record NW_027465096.1, on the reverse strand, counting down.
TATATATCCTGCTCACGTACGGCTCATGTCGGGGACATTTCCTTTACTATTTGTTAAAAAGTGCAGTTTTATAAAAATGACCTTTATAGGCGCTGAATTTGGCATTCCTAAAGCGAGAGCAAATAGCGGAATAAAGAGATCTACTCATTTTTCGAAGACATATTCTAGCAGTGTATAGGTGTTCTGTGTTTTAGCCACTTTTTTTTTTTTTTAAATGTGTCGTGGCAACACTGAGCCACCTTACCCATCCTTACCCGTGTTCACTGCCCGCGTGTGTCCAGGCGTTGTTCACGACGACTACAGCGTTCGTTTGGTTCCTTCATCCGTGCTGCAGCAAAAAGACAGCTTCTTTATTCTGCTTTCAGTGGCGTGTTTCTCCTGACTCGTATTTTCCATGTGCCGGATGTCTACTATGATGAACTTATTCACGTTCTCGCCTGCTAATCTTACGAACACCTAGGACGTGTGGCTTTCCAGCGAGCAATGTTCTGGTGATTTGTGGTTAGAACTATGAATGCAAAGTACTGTCCGAGATGCCCGTTTTTCTCTTACCAGCTGGTAAGAGTGATAACGCACATAGGGTTAGAGCACAGCGGAGAGCCGAACTTCAGCGTGATATGCGGCATCGAAGGCTGCGCCAACACGTACACGAACTTCTCCTCCTACAGATCACACCTGTATCGTCACCACTCAGCCGTGCTTGAAGAAAATGGCAGCAATTGCCATCAGCGGTCGCTCGAGCGCCCAAGGGATCGACGGAGCACTGAACTGCCGTCAAGCGAACAGCTTCGGCACGAAATGGACAGTGCGGATATGCACAGTGCTGAAATGAACGGCGCCGAACTGCCAATCTTTCGCGGCGGTTATTCGCATAGGAAAACTCCTGTGAGGAATTTGCAATCACAGCAGACTGCAGCTCCACGTGACCACTTTCAGCGCTTTCTGGAAAAAGTTAAATCCACCATATGGGATTTCTTTTTTTCCATCACTACAAAACACAGCTTGCCACATGCTGCAGCTGTGAAGATATTTGCCCAACTGAAGGAGGTGTTCGAGCTTGTGCTTAAGGCTTATGGTAATGAATTTATGAATGCAATGGAGACATCAGTGATGGGTCCTGAATTGCAAAATCTTCTTGGCTGTTCATTTCTGCCTGACCTGTTCAATGGGATTGAGAGTAAATGGAAACGAGACAATTATGTGAAGGAAAATTTCCCTTTTGTACCAGCTGAAGAGCATTATGTCGGTGAGGATGCAAACTATCATTACGTCCCATTGCCAAAGCTTCTCACTGTACTTTGCCAGCTCCCGGACATTGCAGCCCATTTAAAATCACCTGTAAATATTGAGAGGCATGAAACCTCTGTGTACAGAGATCACACAGATGGCCTGGTGTTCAAGGAACACATGCAATCTATCATTCCCGAGGGCAGCACACACACAATTATTCTTCTATTTTACACAGATGAAATAGAAGTTGTAAATCCCCTCGGAGCTAAACGAGGAAAGCACAAGATCCTGGCAGTGTACTGTAGTTTGGTGAACATTCATGCCAGGTATAGGTCACAGATTGACAATATTTATCTGGTCATGCTTGTGCGCTACGCATATGTGAAGACTCATGGTCTAGGCCCTATACTACAGCCACTGCTGGATGACCTGAAGGCAATGCACAAGGAGGGCCTCGTATTAAGTGTGCAAGGGCGTGAAGTTAATGCCAGAGTTATTGTGCTTGCATTTTGTGGTGACAATCTGTCCCTGAACCGCCTTGGCGGGTTTTCCTGCTGTTTCAGCAATGGGCGAGTTTGTCGATTCTGCATGATATCCTCAAAGCAGCTAGCACAAAAAACGCATGAAGACATGTGTCAAGCACGCACATTAGGTAGGCATGAATTGCACCTTGCAGCTGTAGCTGTGAACACAGCCAACAGACGTCTGTATGGTGTCAATGAGGCCTCTCCCCTGCTCCAGCTTCCCTATTTTGATGTGACTCGGCAGTTGCCTCCAGACCTAATGCATGACATATTGGAAGGTGGTGCAGAATCCGTGCTTCGGCAAGTTTTAAGATCGCTCTTATCTAGTAGGTTGCTATCCAAGCAGGATCTGGATTTGGTGTGGGCATTCAAGTACGGGAAGAACGACACAAAAAACAAGCCTCCTGCAATCAATATGTCGTTTCTGAACAGTAATGCTGTATTGGCAGGAACGGCATCCAGCAAATGGTGTTTGATGAGATTTTTACCACTCATCCTTGGAACGAGGATCCCAGAAGGCAATGAAGATTGGGAGCTCCTGTTGAAGTTTCGCGAGATCATTGATATAATTTTTGCAGCTGAAATCTCATCGGCCCGCCTTGCATACTTGGACGTGCTTGTGCAAAGCTTCTTGGTTGATTTTTCAGCCAGGTATGGCCCTGGAGCACTCATCCCCAAGCTGCATTATATGGTTCACTATGCTCGATTTGTGCGTGAGCTTGGCCCACTCAAGAACTTTTGGTCGATGAGATTTGAGGCTAAACACCAAAGCTTCAAAAAAATGGCTGCAACTATCAAGAACTACAGAAACTTGACACATACTCTGGCCGAAAGGCACCAGATGAAACAGAGCTGTCATCTGAAAAACTTTGAGCTATACCAGGAACTAGAAGCCTCAGGAAGCAGGCCTGTTAAATGGAGCACACTGCCAACATGTGCCAAAGAAGTTTTGTCGAAGACAGTGCATGAAGTACAAAATGCAATGGTCGACCGACGCACGTACCATGCTGGGAGTGTTTTAGTTCGGAGAACAGAGGAGGGACCACAGTTCTATGAGATTGAGCGACTACTTGTGGCGAGAGGAGTGCTCTACACACTCACGAGAACACTGGTGGTTGAGTGCTTCGACAGGCACAGGTTTTGCTATTGCGTTCGAAGAGCAGATGAGCAGGAACTTCAAGAAGCTAGTGAGAGATATGAGCCATACCTGCTGGACCTCTATGGGACAGGTGAACTGGTCCCCAAGTGGGAAACTTGGTAGACAACTTGTGCATTGTTTGACAGTATTGTATGAACTATTCAGTGGAGTGATTCATTTCTAGATTTTTTTTCTTAAACTCATAAGGGAATGTATGAAAATAGAGTCCTATGTTTAAAGACGAATATCGGGAAGAAATCATTTTTGTTGTACAGTATTGGGAGCAAGGATATACCATGGCGCCACCATGCAGATGCATTCCTATGATGTACGTGGTTGGATTGCTCCGCCAGCCTTCTCGCGCGCAGCCCGTAGCCCCTTTTGCGTCTCTTTTTTTTTGTTATTCTTGTCGTACTTCACTCAACGAAATCATAGAAATGCTGCCGTAGCTTCTTTACTGACTGTGCAAAGTGCTAAATAACTGCTCTGGAAAAGTTTTACACTTCTCATAATGCCTCACTGCCGGCGTCGTCTGGCCGAGCTCTCTGTTTTTGTAAAAGGTAGAGACTCATTCCATGTCGAATTGAAGCATCAAATGGGTATTCACGCGTGCTTGTGACAAAGAGTTATTTTTGCTGAAAGAAGTGTGCGCAATTACACTTTTTCATTCGTTGTAGGTTTGCATCTAAAGACGTACCGCGGTTGACACGACAAGCATGCGCAAATTTTCATTTTTGCTTAGCACACATATCCTTACGAAGCTCAGCGCAAATGGATTCCCCGCTTTGTGGGAAGCAGCACAGGATTATTACAGCCGCAACCTTTCTGTTATGATATCGGGCAAACGTGCGAGTCACATGCACATGCATGCCTCATTCAGAGTTGTAAATATGCAGGTAAAATTTCACACGAGGAGAAGTTTCTCTGCGGCACGATCCTAATATTTATTGTGAAAATTTTGTACGGTTGTTAGACGGTGCGCATTTGATCCCCATTGAGCCACACATGAGTGAAAACAATGAATGATTGCCAGTTCCACAGCTTCTACGAAGAGGTAAATCGTGATAAAAAAAGAAAAAGCAATCCCGACCGGGTTTGATAAGCGCAGCGAACAGACTGCGCGCCAGTTGTATTATTTTGTGCCCTTGAAAGGACATTCTGCGAGGTACATCTTTTGTACCGTGATCTAAATGGCAATTTCATGTTTCGGTAAAAATGCCAGTGTCCAGTTTCTTTCCAACTTCATTCATAAGCTGTGTGACATTTCACGGTAGCTATTAGAAGATGAATCAGTTTTCGAAGCTGGCCACGTTTCCGCCTGTAGATCAAAACAACATTGAGAAGTGGCCGTGAGCCCATTTTGCAGACTCAAAGAACCATGTGAGCTGAAGTCGCGGACGGCAGGGGCATAGACAGAAACTTTTTCTGGAGGGGGCACCACCTTGATAGAGTTGGGAGGTGGGGGGGGGGAGGCAGATGTGGTTGTCTGTTATTTCGTGCGCTTTTTGCCATGGAAAAATTTCAGGGGAAGAGGTGGGGGGGGGGGGGGCACAGACTTGGTGTGCCACTCCATGGCTACACCACTGGCAGACAGAAACCTGTGTGCTTGAGTACACACATGGGGCAGACACCCGGGGAGGAGAGGGGAGTGGGGGTGGCGCAGACTGTGGTAGAAGTTACCTTGGCGAGAAAAGCAGCTTTAGCAGACTGGAGCGGCACATGTATGATGCAAGAACGAAGGTTTCGTCGAACGTGCTGGCCGAACACGCAGAAGCAACTGGCCACGAAATAGACCGGAATAGGTTAAATTAGCAAAAATTAAGGGAAAGAACTGAACTTCCGGGCTTTATCTTCACTCTCTGACAATTCAGACGACGGCGCACATTCTTAAATGTAATGACAAAGACTTCTGCCACATCTACGTACGTGCGTCGTGAGAAAGAGAACAACCTTATTTAAAACGCCTAGGCTCCCTCCACACAGGGAGGACGAGCTTTCATCGCGACGCGGCCTTTACGACGTCATATTTTAAAATATGCATAATCGGTCTGTTTGCACATTCATTTTTTTATTGAACGAGGCTCCCGTGTGGTAATTGAAACGTTCTGCTTTCATGTGAACAATCGTGGTCGGTGCTTATTTTAACCCCATAGGCTTGAATTAACAACCACAACAAATAGAAAGAGAGAGGTGACAGTGTTATTGTCAGCGGCCGCGACGGTGTCATCGTGTACGTAGCACGCTGCAGCACACCGCCGATAACTTTTGCTTCAAACTTTCCAGATTGTGTAGTCTGTAGAAGTTCGCATACATCAAGTGAGAGCAAAACAACGCTGTTCAAAAGTGAAAACAACGCATCCAACCACCAGCTTTCCTTCGCCAGAGCGAGGCGAGATCACGTGATCCAACTCTGCATGCTACCGCGATTGCAGGGCTCGCGCCTCCAGTGGTGGGCCTCACCCCAAATACATCTTGTCACAAGAAATGGGCAACATATAACCACTTGAACAATGCATTAATGCCAGACTGCATGGTTGCTGAGTGAATCAGTGAACTTTCCTGTTTATGTTGTGAAGTGCACCTTTGCGACATAAAAGTTGTGCTGTAATTCACCTTAAAGGGACCGACAACAGGCCAGAATGTGCGTTTAGATCATAGGAAAAATGAAAAGGCCGTGAAATATACTGACCGATTCCAGCATTCTTTTCATGTTGTGACTAGGATTTATATTTTAAATCGTGCTTAAATGTAAGAAACACCATCTTTTTGTGCAGCCTAGCAGAATAACCTTGAAGCTGGAATATGGACTACGAAGTCAATCATTTTGCTGTACATAGTCTTGACACCATCATGTATGCCAGTTAGCAAAATTAAAATACGTGTATTAATATCTAGCCCTGCTCAATTCTGCGCTGAAATAGACTAGTACTGCTGAATGGGCGAGTTGATGCATGATAAATTAATATTGCGCTGACACTGTCGTCTGTATCTGTTTTTTTCCCCTTCTTGACTGCATAGCATCTTCACGCTCAAACTGAGCTGCGCTAAAGCAATATGAATTCTGCGCTGCGACATGAAAGAAGTTGCATGGTGAGTGAGAAGCGGCACTGCCATCGTGGCTGCCAGTGGACTAAGTCGAGTCGTGTGCATGTGCGTCAACCGCACACATGCTCATTTAACCACTGCGCTCTAACATGAACTGTTCTTGCGCTCACTGTTTGCAGCATATAGGTACACGACTTCATATTCATTACAGATAGAACAATTCTGAATTATGAATGTTTCGCGGTGCTTTCTTCTTTACCATTACATGATTAGACTCACCGGCTGGCAAGCTTTCCGTAGCGCTAATGAAAACAGGCACCTAGAAAATAGGCTGTCGCTCCCTTTAATATAAAAATTTCAAATGGAAAACAGCAAAGAAATCCAGAAAACACCCAAGACTTGTCAGGCACAATGACTTTACTCTGGCGTGAATTATGCGTTTAAGGGCCCCTAAACCACCTCAATATTTTTTCAAACTTTTCAAGTAAACATGCGCACCGTCTGCAGAATGCCGTCACGTTCAACGATGCCACACATGGCAGTGCTACAAGCTGCCGGCGTGCCACAAATTTCAAGAAACAATCACTCCTTTTTAGGCCTTTCTGGTTCCCATGTGATGTCAGGAAATTGAATATATTGCTGCAACACAAATCATACAGCGATTAGTCAAACAAAAACCCACTGCGTACTTCCGATTAGTCTGCAAGCAGCTGTCTGTGCTGCTTGTTGTTCGTTGTGTTGCCCGTGAAAGCCACTTCCCAGCCATCCCAGCAGTACCCGTTCTCCGCGTCTGTACCAGCCACACACAGACCTCATGTGCACCAGCATGCCATGCGAGATCAGGAGGGTCACTCGAAGAGAGGGAAAGCAAAGCAGCTTTTGGAGAGGATACCTATTCGGGTAGTGAAGAGAAAAGTGAGAGGAGCGATCGCCATACTTCATTAATTAAACACGTCTAACTCCGTTATTATGGCACCATTTCAGAAAATTCTCACGGCTTGTTGAACACTCGTGCACAACTTCCTCACAACTGAATTTCAACCTCTGTGCGGTTAAGGGCCCTTTGATGTGCATTTTGTACATTTGCTTGGTGATTAATAATTAATGTAATACATAATGGTGTTTATGTAAAAGTGTTTATTGTGCTTGTACATTTCTTCATTATGGGAATAGGTGGCTTTGTTGTTATACCTGATGACCTTTCCTGGAACAATACCTCTAATGCTATTGAAAAATGTACTGTTCTTTTAACAGCTAAGCCTGTCCACCTGTCTTATGAACCTACGCATAAAAAAAACCGTGAAAAGACCCATAGCGACAATATGTCTCTGATTTGCATTGTTCAAGTTGTCTGAGCACATCATAGACGACAGTTTTCGTGTACAGATTACAAGGCTGGTTGCAGCAGGCCTCTCTTCAGTGGTTTTAACCAGTGTGTCTCAATTTCTCCTCCAAGAACTTTAAGGATGCAGGAGGCAGTATGAGTGTACATAAAAAGAGGCCATTGGTTCTGCCTTACACACACAAGATTGCCCACAATTTGGAAAAGGTTACAAAAAGGCATGACGTTCCAGTCGTTTTCTCGGCACCCAACAGGCTCTCGAAACTTCGTGCCCACGTTTCTTCGCAAAAAGCCAAGCTTTCATGAGAAATGAAGCATGCCCAGCTGCGTTGCTTGGTGGGCATTGTTCATGAAATTTCGTTGAGCTGTGGCAAGGCATACGTAAGTCGAACCGGACCCTGCGTTTATGATCACCTAAAAGAGCATAATTATATAGACCAAGAATGGCGTAGGTTCACACCTGCCATTCCATTGTGCTTTGTGTGGCTGCATGCCACTGTTCGGAGAAGTTTGTGTGGTAGAAAGAAGTAGGGAAACCTTAGCATGCATGTGGAGGACTAGACGTTTCACTTACAGAAGAAGGGGGATGATGCATCAGTATCCCTCCAATCTCTTTGTTTTAAAATGAATGGCTACAATTATATGGTGCTGTGTGATAGCTATTTGTGCTCTGTGATAGTGTACTTGCACTGCACCCTCTTTTTGTGGGCATATCTATAAATATATAAATTTAGTAGTAGTTTAGAAAATAAATTAGTTGAAACTCTGCTGCCCTATCTCATTGCTCTCAATCAATCGTATCCCATTTTTTTTCACCTTGCCTCAGGTGACGCTTTAGAATGCTAAGTTAAAGCAACTTCATGTAGTAGTATATAAAATGGTTTGCTGTTATGAGCGTGCATATCGTCTAGGCTAGAAATTGCTTGTATTCCTCCATAAGATTCGAAGTCGAAAAAATGAATCGAACAGTAATGAAGCAGTACAAACAAACCTAAGTCAACCAATTATTCAGACAACTAGAATACTGTACATGTAATAAGACTGCAAAATCCTATGTTAGAAGTGTGTGAAAAAACGCTCACAAATGCTGGTTTTTCTGAATTGCACAAAGATAAGGTGTCATCACCACGGATCAGCAAAATTTTGAGCAGACTCGCTCATATTGGTCCAGGTGAGTAATATTGTGGTGAGTTTGATGGTAAGTGAGTGCAGTTTATGAAAATGTTCGTGAGTCAGAGTGAGCCCTAAAGGAAAAATATATTTCTTCAGTGAGCTCCACCTTTTATTGCCCCGCTGTTGTCCCATCATTGCTGTTAATATTATATTGGCTTACTTTTATACTGTAAAATTCTGAACACAAGTGCCCCTCTATTTTTCGTAAAATCTGAAATATGACTCCCCCCTTCTTGCCCTTTTCATTTTCACTGTGGCATTCACTCTTTTTATTCACCCAACGAGGACGAATGAAAAGAATTAATGCATGTGTATTCAATGAAGCATTTAATTAGAAGCATGGGTGTGCATTCTTTATTCTTAGTGGCTCTTCCTTCGCTATCATAAATTTCGATCCATGACCGAGCAAGCCCCCCCTCCCCTGTAATTCTCAGCAGATTTTACTTTATCGTGGGGCTTGTTCGGGATTTTATGGTGGTGTCTATTCACACATGTCTTAGGGAGACCTGCCTCACAAACTTTTTGGGAGGTCCTTGATGAAAATATCTTGCTTGAGTCGCATACTTTGTATTAATGTCCTGTAACCCTAATAACTGATATCTGATGATGTAAAATCAAAATGCATTTCGTAGAGGACGGATTTTGTGAGATGTTGGCATTAAAGCGTATTGACACCATGATTGAAAAAGCTGATTTTACGCTCGTGGACTCATGAGTCTACTCACTCAGGCTCACTCAGACTCGGGTCAAGTGGTGAGTCTGAGTGAGTTCAGCTGAGAAAAATTGTGTGTCTGAGTGAGTTCAATTGACACAAGTTTTAGTGGGTTTGAGTCGAAGTGAGCCCTCAGAGCAGATTACATATATTTGTTGAGCGAGCTCCAGTTTTTTTACCGACCTATGGTCATTAGTGTGCTAAAGGCAAGTCCAAAACCCAGAAATATGTGACCAGCATATCAGCATACATCTGTTGAAATACTTCAACGTTCAAAGCTATGTTTTACTGTAAATAAGTCTAAGCTCCTGCTACTGAGCGCTGTCGAATGGGACGCTTACTTCCATTTATTTCGTTCATGTTGCACAAGAGAAGCATACATCAGATGTTGACCTCCACCAATACTTTGATTTGAGTGAGTTGGTATATACTTAGCTGAGGAAACACAGTGCAGCAAAAGGATGAGGACTAAGGAACACAGTGTACTAGACAAGCGGTGAAATTACAGCGGAACTTTATTGCACCAACTATTCTCTTTTATAGCTTATCATACCATGCCTTTCCAGTCACACCTGCCATGTCAGAAAGCTATCTACATTTTCACGGAAAAACATCACGTGTACTTCTTTAAAACTATGCATGCACAGCTTGCAAGCTTATGTAAAAGGCAGAGAAGTTAAAACAGATGCCACATCAGAAAGCAATCCACATATTCACGTCAAGATGTCACGTGTACCTTTTTAAAACTATATGTGCACAACTCGTGTGCTCATGTGAAAGGCAAAAAAGTGTAATTAGATGCACCAAACTTTAAAGCAATAGCAGAAACCTCCAGGTAAGAAGCGAAGAAAAAATGATGGAAACAAAGGCACAAGAAGTAAAGGTGTAATAAATTATAATGAACTGTAGCAAATGTACAGATAAAAATTGTGAGAGGTCGACAAAAGGGTAAAGACATTTGTGCCTAACAGACACACTGGTGCTGTGTTTCAGATAGTAGAACCACAAAAAGTGTGGTTCTACTTCTTAGAGTAATCAATATATGATTTCAGGGGCATTGGATTATGTCAGGAAATGTGTTTGCAGAACTGAAGTGTACTCTGAAGAAAATTTTGTTAATATGTAGTGGGTTAGCATTGTAAAAAATTCAATAGCACTTTGGTGTTGGGTTTAAAAAAAACTTCATACAACTGAACACTTTGTTTAATTAATGCTCGTGCAAGTAATATTTCACTTGAATTAACAGTTAAAATATATGGCAGTGAGACAGAATTGAGATGAATGCCACATGAATTAAGCATATTGAAGTTTCATTCACACACATAGCAGATATGCTAGTTACAGTTCTTAGAATCTATGAACACACTTTTTTTTGCTTTCACATAATCTGCCTCTAAAAATCTTCTTGCAGCATATATTCGTTTTGGCAGCAAAATAAAATTTAGTGAAATTAAAATAGCTAATGCTGCACATTGCAATATTCTTCACAGAACACTGCGAAAGAGAGAGCTCACAAAATTTGCTTTTTCTGAAGATTAACAATGTACATTGCTGCTCACCATCATAGTTACTACGGTAAACAAAAGCTCTCCACATTGCTTTAAGCATGCTACTCTCCTGCATAAATTAAACAACATATTATCTCTGTAGTGTTTAGACCCTGCTGCTCACTATGAGGTAATATGGTAAAATTCAATAACGTCAGCTGGATGTGAATGTGACAACTACTAGCTTGAGCTAAAGTTACTGTATATTAGTTTTAGTTAATTTAGGCTAGCTTAGTGTAAGGGATGCCCAGTATCATGAGTTGCAGCTTATCTGTGGTTAAGCAAGGTTAGTTTTTATTCTGTGGTTTATTGCTACAATTAGCTAGTCTCATATCTGTGGGAGGTCATTTTAAAAATGTTAGACCAGGGAAGATGTAAATCAATTTGATTAGGCAGCTAGCTCACTATACATAGGTGAATTACTGCAAGTTCAGCTGCATTAGGCCAAGTATAGTGACACATCCACCTAGCTTTATATGGTGCAGGTTGGGTCATCGAATGGCCACAATCTGGTAAAGCTAAGTGGATAATTATTAAATGGCATACAAAGCATCAGAACAGACCCTGAAAATGACCAATATTTGCATTTGCTACATAAAAGAAGTACTCAAGGTTAATGTAATATATGCACAGATCTTGAGTAGTTGACAATAATAAGCTTATGAATGTGGTAATATCACAAGTCATGCATGTGTTCATGATAACTAATAGACAATAATGCCAGGGAAAGTATGGGAGCCAGTTATTATACGAAGCAATTGTAATGTAAATATGAAGAAATCAAAGTGGGCGAAAAGATGACTTGCGGGTGGCAAGTTATCTTTTCACCCACTTATCTTTCTTCATGTCTACATTACAATTACTTCTAACAAAATCCCCCATACTTTCCTTGGCATTATTGTCTGTTAGATCTCATTATTAATGTGTTTAACAAAGAAAACAAGCCCTTAAAATTTACACTTTCTTTAAGTCATGCATGTAGTTACACATCTATACAGGCACTTGTTTATTCGTTCAAATTAAAAATGTAGCCACCTCGTTTTATTTGTTATTACTTTATCTGCTGTCAAAAATGTATGCCTCATGATGTCATGAATTAAGGTGAATATTGACGAAAATGTCCTGTAAAAGATGCAGACTAAGTTATTAGTCTTACATTTCAATTAATTTAGATTGAGCACATCTTTCACCTAATGTGCTGTGAACAAAGCCTATGGTGGCAGAGAAAGGAATGGCAAACAAACATTGTGATTTAGTTATATTTGTAGTAACTAGATGTGTTGTCATGAAATTATACTACAAGCTCAACATTTTTATATTTGTGGGTATATAATATTAGTTATGTATACAATTTAGGAATCCATATGGGATGGATGCCCATAACGCTTGTAAATATTTATAATTTTCTCAAGTACCCACTGGGCCCTTAAATACGTCATTCTGGACTGTCCAAGACTGCCAAAAATACTGCATTAGTAGTGCCCACTGGCTGAAAATGCCATTTCAAGCAGTCTAAGACTGGTAGAGATGGAGGATAAAAGACTGTCATATGCCATTTAGTCACTGAGAAATAACTTGGCAATTCAATTAAAGTAGCACTTTATTTGAATGAAAGTGCATTTACAGTCAGACTGCTAGAAAATTTTCTACTGCATACATCATATGTGCACAAACTGTTCATAGTGGACATAGCTGCACACATTTTGGCATAATGAATGCAAGGCCTAGCAAAAAATTGCTTTTAATTTTGCCACTTGCTAACGCCATGCTCTTTTTCAGCAAAGTTGAGACTTTGCGAAGCTCACTTGGCCTCTTTAATTATTTGTTCCTGACAGTCCCTTACCACTTGAGGCAATTCTGTCAGCCAAGAAGAACTTTGTTTACAGTTTCTCAGATTTTTAGGGATGGAGAATCAAAGAGGCTCACTACGTTTGTGTAGCATGTGTGTGTTACAAATTTGTATGAACACAAAATTTGTATAAACACAAAATATATGTCTATATTAATGGGGAAGGTGGCAGGATGACAGACACATGCGACTGTTCCAGTATTTACGGTAAAAATGAAAAATTTTATGTCATGCACACACTATATATGAAGTCCTTGTGCTGCTCTAATAAACTTTCTGTGGAGTGCAATGACATGTGGTGCCTGTTTATTTTGAGTGAAGTTTTAAGTTAGTGGCTAAGAATATAAAGTAATGCACTCTTATCTCGTTTCTTTAATTCATTACTGCCATTACTGTCAGGTTGCTTACTTGATATGTGGGCTTGCCACTCAACAGAACTAAAAACTGACATTTATTTTCAAAAATAATTTTTCAAATATAATTGGGTGTCTACAACGTTAAATATATGTATTCTCGGGCCTTGGCCAGCATATTAATCAATACGCTCGTAAATTCGTATGCGATTATTAGGTGTTTTTAATGCTGCATATCTAGATAGTCTCTTTATTTACAATTTTTTTATTTTACTTTTATTCCTTTTCTTGTTGAATGCAGCGACAGTTTATTGCTTTTTACTTGATAGAAAGAACCTTTTTTTCTTATGTAAACATAACTACATGATGAAACATTTTTATGTATGCAATCATGCCTATCTTTCAAGTGAATGCGCACAACATGGCTACCGGCAATGACAGGCATTCAAGTTTTGCTCAGGCAAAGGTTTGTGCTCCAGATGGGGGCAGAGCAGCCTCACCAAAGATTTTTTCCTGCCCTGCCATTGCCCCCACAAGAGCCGACAGTGAAAAAATGCGCATGTTCCCTGCCTCCTTGCCAGTATGAGTTGTCCACTTTTCACAAAATTCCTACAATCTCTTTTGAAAGTCCCTTTGCAAGCATTGATAAGCCTTATAGCTTCTATGCTTCTCTGAATCAAGTGGACAGTGAAAAACTGTATAACAAGGATGAAACCCAGCACTTTCATGAAATCGGTAAAATAATTGAACAGGTAACTTCAGCCCTTGACGTGCCTTTCTCATTTCCTGTTAATGTTCTCTTTTCCATATAGTACAATCCAGTCTTGTCTTTAATTCCCTTTGTTCACTTGTACATTGTATATTTGTGCTTATACGTTTGTGTTATTTATTTTACACTGTCATGTTAGATATGCTGAAATAACTAAAGTTCCGGGCACAGTTTTGTAGCTTCACTGGCAATTGATTGGAGGAGTGGTTTCAGATGGGCTTTTTTATTTCAGCTTCTTCAGTGACATTAGGGTGTCCACAAACTAGTGAGTTTATTCAGCAAAGGTAGCAGAATCTACACACATGTGTCCTGCTTACTTGTAGTGATGGAAGTATATTTCACAAAGCTACATTCCAGGTACACATTCTATACTTATAAAAGGTATGGTTATGAATAAACAGAGCCCATGCCTAGTCCCATTCGTGCAATATGTTTCTGCTTTCATAGATTGGATAAGAGCCCTTATATGGCACTTAGAAAAGCATAAAGGCAAATCTGGTTCTCCAAGTAGCACGTGAATTCAGCAGCCCCGGGCAAATAAAGGGTCTCACAGTTTTGAGATCTCAGCTTGCTGAGATATTCAGAAGTTGAGGGCAAGGCTTACAATTTTAATAAGAATCAAGACGCAGCAAGTTGGGCACTTTGGTAATTTACACAGAAATTTGCAGAGCCAAACAAAACTATACAGAAACGACATATTAATGACTACCAATTACCAATTGTTAACAGAAATTTTATTGTAACTACAAATGTGTACATATTATATACATACACACAAAGTTGCATGTGACAAGAACTAAAGGACAACTGCAAAAGGATGTACTTTTGACCAAACTACATGTGCCAACATAACTAGCTAAAGACCAATGAGAAGGTAATTATTTTAGACGTCATGGAGCAATAATGAAGGCCATATGCAACACACATGCCATCTAACAATGTAAAAAGCCTCTACTAGTTCATAAGCTGCTGTCTCCTTTTGCTTCAATAGTACCTTGGCTTTCAGAAGGTACCACAGGCACTCTTGTATTGCCATTGTACCTGGAGGTGTGGATATTGATATTCAGACATGATATAGCTTGCTAGTAACAGCACTGTTTTTATTGATTGCCATGTTTGTTAACCAAATAAGCAAGCTGCAAACCTTACAGCACGATAAATTCAATGAAGGCGTCCATTCAAGTTTTCCTATACTCCCTGAGACGCACGTATAGTGATGATTTTTTTCTGTCTGGCAAGCATGTTGCCTTCCACATGAAAAGAGTTTTTCACATAGCAATAAATAGTCTCGATGAATTTGGTCCGAGCTTTATTATGCATCCTCGCTGTTTGTCCTGCTTTCGCAGCTTCCGCTATCAACAGCAGCACAAATATTGCCCAACTTGTCACATCCAAAAGACAACATTGTGGCCACCTTGTTTCAACTTTCTTCCACCTTGGTGAGACACCGTGCAGATCATGAACATTTATGATATGCTTATCTTTCTTACTTCTACCACCAGTTAATTCCTTGTTTTCTCTAGATTTCTTTTGCTCAAGAGAGCCAATTAAGCAATGTTCAGGATACCTTAACTGTTTTATATTTCCAACTGCCTCATGAAGCTCTTGTCCATCAAATCTGGACATCATTTTTTATAGAAAGCAGTAAAAAAAGAGGGGGCAATGGCATTATTGATAAATTCAGTGTTCTGGGAGATAGTCAAGGATAGATTTAACTAAACTTGGTGAATGCGTCTGACACATGTGCAGCCTTCCATGCCAGATACCGAGGCCTAAAAACCAAATGACAACGTTGCTTTCACTACCATTCCTGACATTATTTCTGTGATCAAAGTGCACACTGTGGTTCACATGGAACAGAATGTACAGCCCCCTTCACATGGAACAGAATGTACAGCCCCCTTTCTTATTAAAGTGATGATCTTGGGTTTGAATCCTATTGACAAGAAAGAAATGAGGACATGGAGATTAGGTATGGAGTTCTGATTTGTGCTATGTTTGCTTGCCTTTGGCTCTTTCTGTGGCTTACTAGAGGCAAATAATTCAAGATGTGTTGTGGAGTGTGTGGATAGTGTCATTGTATATCCAAATAGCCCAAGCTTGTGATGTTAGAAATTAAGGTGATGTTAGAATTAAGGCATTGCTGGGTGAATTGATCCCTCTCATTGGCTGACAAGGAGGGATAAATTGTGGTTGTGCCTGCCCCACTGTCAGGG
This sequence comes from Rhipicephalus microplus, assembly GCF_043290135.1. Taxonomy (NCBI): domain Eukaryota; kingdom Metazoa; phylum Arthropoda; class Arachnida; order Ixodida; family Ixodidae; genus Rhipicephalus; species Rhipicephalus microplus. Next base: position 16,506 of record NW_027465096.1, on the reverse strand, counting down.
AGAGGGCACTTATGGGTTACTAAAGCTCGGACTTAATGAGTTATTTAATACAATAAGGACACTGGCAATTTCAGTGTTTTGGAGATACACATGCACACAGTTCAGATGCAAAAGATGGATGCACCATCTCACTTTGTTGTGTCTGAGAAGGGGATGTGGCAGGACATTGTCTCTGGACACCTCCAGACAGGTCCGTAGCCAGACATTTTTTAAGTAGGCTTGCAAACCTTGAAAACTGCCTATTTTAATTATTTATTTTTGGTAAAACAACCTCTTTATTCGAATTTCAAGAAAAACTCGAGTCCCCCCCCCCCCCCTCCCTCTTCCGTTACGGGCCTGTCTCCAGAGATACCTTCCAGAAGTGTATCTCAAAGATCCTTTTCGAGTTGAGATCTCTGGTGATCAGGCACAATCTCTTGCGAAAGGAACATCTCTGCTGATTGCGTTCAGCAGCGATCTTGAATATATGCTCAACTCATTTCTACATCGAAGACTACCTTCACGTACAGGGGGGATGAAATTGGAATGACAATAATGAGAAACAAAACTTTTTTAACAATTGTGTTTCAGAAGCACTTGTTTTTTTTTTGGGGGGGGGGGCTATTATATGTTTGTTTATTTTTGTTATTGGCTGGATAGGTGACGTTACAGGCGGGTCAGCTTATATAATATGACCTGCAGGATCCTCTTCTTGATGTTATTCATTTAAATATATTGAGTGGATGTTGAAGACATCAGGTCGCTCGATTGCTCTGGACTCCCAGGGCCCAAATAGCCAAAATTCATAATATCTGGCACAATCGCAGCGCAACATTCCATTAATTAAAATGGCCAACGTCGCACACGCACTTGCGAAATGCACTGCGGACGACACAAAGCCCTCACGGGGAAGGCACAACTACAGGGGCAAATTTCTTCGCCAAATTTGTTGGCAGTCTGGCAACACTGAGTCCAAAATTTGGCAACTGATTCAAGCAACGCTAAACAGAACCTTGCCCTCGTTACAACGTCGACCCTTTAGCGAAAATATGCCACGTTGCATGCCTTGGAGCTGCACAACGTCTCCGTGATTTAAAAAAAAGCTCCGACACTACGACACTACCAGCACGCCGTTCCGCTGCAACAGCGCGGGTACGACAATTTGATGACCATGGAGGAAGGAATGTTGACGACGCACGCGTCACAGTGTGCATATTCGTTTGGCACGTATTACAAGCATGCTCAGACGAGAAGGCGCTCACAGTGCGATCGAGAAGCTACAGCGATATCTAAAGCAAGGGTAAACGTGTTCCACAGAGGTGTACGGGAACCACAGTAGTAAAGTCACCATGTCGGCACTTAAGAGGATTTTTTAAAATAAAATAACGTTGCAGCTGATAAATAAACGCGACTGCGGCGCAGGTGGAAATAAAAGCAAGGAAACAAACCGTGCACGATCTGATCGATCAAGCAAGCTGGACATCGAATTCCGCCGAATGCGGATCATGTGTGCATGCGTGTGTTTTCGTAATTGTGGACTAGTTAAGCGATTTTATCCACTTATTGCTTGCGAGAAACGAACGAGTATTGTTACGGCCACTTATATATATTTTCCAGGCACGGACACTTCGTAATGCACTTTGTAAAAAAGTGCTCAACAGTGAAAGGAAACCTACTCGCTCACCCCCCGCGTCCCTCCCTCTCATTCTCTAGGCGTACAGGAGTAAGTGTTGCAATTCGTCCTCCCGTTTCTCTCGTTTTGACGAAGGACTAAGCAGTTGCTCTCCGAAATTTGCGCACGGCACGCATGCTTCTGCAGTTCATCCTTTGTTGGAGTAAAGCGCCCTTTTCGGATGAACGGCGCAGTTACTCCTCAAAACTTTTTAGAGTGTAGGGAACAAACTGGAGTTAAGGATATCATAGCTGAAATCAAGAAGAAATTGACGTGGGCCGGGCACGTAGAACGTAGGCAGGATAACTACAGGTCGTTAAGGGTAACTGACTGGATTCCCAGAGAAGGCAAACTTACAAAGGGGAGACAGAAAGTTAGATGGGCCGATGAGATTAACAAAAAATCGCTGGTATAATGTGGCAACAGGAAGCACAAGACCGAGTTGATTGGCGGGTCATAGGAGAGGCCATCGCCCTTCAGTGGGCGTAGTCAGGCTGTTGGTGATGATGATGAAAATTATCAGCCGTTCCCTCTATGGATGTTAAAGTTATTTGGCATTACCATTGAGAAAAGGCGTTCCACTTCATAAACAACGGTGATGGCATGCGGGCTGAATGGGAGCCGTTGATATCTTCCTCGTATGACTAAACGTTTGCTGTGTGTGTGCCGTATGAGGTCTCGAAGCACATTTACTATACGGAGGCCCTCGCCATTGCATGCGGAACTTTGTCCCCGAGATGTGGTATATCGTAAATAAGCGATACGCGGACGCGATCTCTCGAGCGGTATGGAAACTGGCCGGCACCCAAGATTTGACGAAGAGATCGTCTGGGCACGTCCTTTAAGCCCATGGCGTGGCTCTGCCTTCAATGACGTTTTTTCGTCTCTCTAATTGAATGTGCGGAAGCGCAGGCTCTATAAAAGGAAGCGGAGGGGCGAGATGTCTGTGGCATCAGGAGCATGGCTCCTTGTGATGCCTTAGATCTCGGACGATTAATTGGCAGTGACTCGACATATACATCGACGAGGAGGTGGCCGAATATCTGTGGCACGGATTCATGTCGATCTGTATACGGGAAATTTAACTTCTCCACCGCGTGGTTCAAACTAAAGCAACGTGTGCGTGTTCGCGTGTGTGTGTTGGCGAAGTTGAAGTCGAGGATTCCAGACAGGGCTTTGTGGCGCATAAGTGAGGTATATCGTAAGTAAGCGATATATTGGGCAAAATATACAGCAGATAACGCTCCTGAATAATTTATAGGTGCTTGTTGAAGAATCGCAGAGGAGCAAAGTTAATCCTAAGATCTTCACGAAGTGTCGTACTGTCAATGGACTGTATTTTGGTATATAAGAGAGAAAGGTAATGGATGTCTTTATTTCTAATGTAGCTAAACAGATGCGCCCTTAGTCCAGGATTACTTGGATTCGGACAGCGTTTTGGGTCCTCGCACATTATCTGATCGTCGAGGTACGAGCAGGCTGAGGTTCTCTACCAAAGTGTGTTGGCATCGTAAGGGTTGAGCTGTCACTGACAGCCAATGAGCACAGCTGGGGCAAAGTGATGTAATCTAGCGTGCTGGGTAGCGTGCCGTGCCCGGACGTCTAAACACCGGGGAGAGAGAAGCATCATTTAAAGAGCCAGTAAACAACTCCGAGGTCCCCAAAAAATCGCAGCATATCCACGGAGTGAATGATGATGAGTGGGGCGAAGCGTCCATTAGTCCGTCCGTGCACCCGTCCGTCTGCCCGTCCGTCCATCTAGTGAACACTCCAAGTATCACATTCTTTATCATATATGCATCATACACAAGTACCGCCATCTAGCGGATATTCTAAGGACTAAACGAGAGGTTGCTACTACTACATACTACAAACACGGGACGCACAGCACACGGCGTAAGGAGCTTCGCCCCTAAAAATGTTTTATAGAGAATTATGTGCACTTTTGCTTTGTGAACATGCTGTCTTAGGAATTCTGCGAATAGGTACTATATTAAGGAAGTTATAGGGTTTAGAATATCGGTTTCAGCTGGTTTCAAATTTTCGCGCGGCCTTGCCACCCTTCTCTCTCACCGGGAGCGGTAGGCGTAGCCCGTCGTCGTGCCTTGTTTAGACCAATGGTGCGCTGTGAGCTACGTCAAATCAATGATTGGGGATTTTGTGTCACTGCGCCTGAAAGGATGATTGGTAAGGAGTAGGAGAAGAACGTGGGAATTGTTTTTCAAAATGAGGGCTCTGTGTGGCGTGCAGGGCTATAAATTTTACGAAAAATTTTACGAAAACATGATCGCCATGGTCTACTCTACGAATTGCCTAGCTTCTTTGGGTGTGTAAAAAGAGTTGGAGCATGTTTATTTGCCTGGCGTTGAAGCAGCGGCTGCCATGGTGCCGTTTAGCAGCGGTTCCCGGCGGTCGAGCCTCACGGTGTGGGCACTACACACTAGACGGGGAACGAGGCACGAGGGAAGAGTGCGCTCTCGATTCCCGAAATGAAGAGCCTCATAGAGAAAATTAAGTCTTATTCACCGTAATAACAGCCACTTAGAAGCACTGTTGACAAAATTATGGTAGCTTAGTAGATATAGCGCCCTCTGACGTTCGTAGGCTTTCTGGAAGACATATATATTCAGGCCTGGTCCAACAACCACAGCTGATCGTCCGAGCCAGTAGCCCGAAAAGCACCCTCCCGTGACGAAGGGAAAATATTGGGATTGGGTCCCACCACCGGGGATTCATAATATTACAGCGCGCTCTTAGATATCGACGAAAGAAGGACACACGAACACAAGCGCTAACTAAATTTTATTTTGAAGGAACATGCACTTATAAATATACAGAATTGCACATGCGTAAGCACATGCTGCCGAAAACGTCCTTCTACACTGATACCACGCAATAACTAATGTGACACTTAGTTATGAAAAGTGGGCAACTTTTTTGACAACTTGTGCTCACGCGTGTGCGATTCTGCATATTTATACCCGTGTGTTCCTTCGAAAAAAGCGAGCGTGGCGCTCGCCTTTTCGAGAAAGGAACACTGCATCAACCACCATGCCTCCATCATGTCCACGACAATATCTACCATTGAACACATTGTTTATATACGGTGAATTGTGATGATGAATGGATGGACGAATCTTTAATAGCTTTGGTGCAGTTTTGAAATATTTCCGCTCCACCACACTGCACACACACAATCCGTTATGCTCAATTCGTCCGTTTGCATTTTCCGTAGCTTTTTGTACAGCGGCTTTCACTTCTTTTAAGCAACGATTATGTTGCAGTGATTAATGATTACGGGGCTGTGAAGGTGACTGAGAATCTGACAATCTTTATCTTTAAGCATAATCAGCCGCTGTTGTAACTGATATAGCCATATCACTAAAGTTCTTGTGATGTGTAAAAATGCTGACACTTTTTGTAAAGTTGTTTGCGCCGCCTGGCGCACGTGTCATGTGCAGAAGCCGTAATTCAAAGTCACAGCTATTGAGCTGCAGGTGGCGTTGTCTTCGCGAGCTTTGATAGCGTGGTTCAAGAGGAATTGTGAAGAATACTGGACACACTAGGCGTGGAACATGTAGTCACTAATCTTTTAAAGGGTATCTAAAAAGGTAACAAGGTAGTTATAAAGTGGGAAAAACAGGTATCCAAGCCTGCAGAGGTAAAACGGGGGCTTATAGGCAGGGGTGCCCCCTGTCACCCTTATTATTCATGATGTACCTACAAGGATTAGAGGCCAAATTAGAGGGAAGTGGACTGGGCTCCAACATCTCTTTAGCCAAACAAGGAAAACTTATTGATCAGGCACTACCAGCATTAATGTACGCAGATGATATAGTGCTAATGGCCAACAACAAGGAAGATTTGCAGAGATTGATGGACATCTGCGGTAATGAGGGAGATAGGCTAGATTTTAGATTCTCTAAGGAAAAATCAGCAGTCATAATTTTCAATGACAACGAAGGTAGTGAGCTTAGAAAACAGGAGGTCACGCTAGAGATAACAGATAAATACAAATATCTGGGCCTATGGATAAGCAATGGGACCGAGTACCTGAGGGAACACGAAATATACGTGACGACTAAAGGTAACAGGAATGCAGCAGTGATGAAAAATAGGGCACTGTGGAATTACAATAGGTATGATGTTGTGAGAGTAATATGGAAAGGGCTCATGGTTCCTGGGCTGACGTTCGGCAATGCAGTCTTGTGCATGAGATCAGAAGTTCAAGCAAGATTAGAAAATAAGCAACGTAGAATAGGTAGGCTTGCTTTAGGAGCTCACGGGAATACACCAAATCAGGGAGTACAAGGTGATATGGGATGGACATCATTTGAGGGCAGGGAAGCTAGCAGCAAGATAAAATTTGAGAAGCGATTGAGAGAAATGGGGGAGGAGCGTTGGGCTAGGAAGGTTTTCAGCTACTTGTACATGAAGAATGTCGATACAAAAAGGAGAAAGCGAACCTGGAAGTTGACTGGTAAATACTTAGAAAACAGCAGGTGGCCAAACCAAAAAGAACTATCGGTTAAGAAGAAAGTGAAGGAAACGGAGACTGACATGTGGAGAATGGGCATGATTAAGAAGTCGGCGCTATAATCTATCGAACTTTTAAGCAGGAAATTTCCAAGGAAAGGATCTATGATAATACTCGGGGTAGTTCTCTACTGTTTGAGGCCAGGACGGGAGTACTGCGAACCAAGACATATCGGGCCAAATACGAAGGAGTAGACACAGTATGCAGTGCGTGTGGAGAGGAAGAAGAAACTGCCGAACACTTGATAATGTTCTGTAAAGGGCTTCACCCTATAGTTCAGGATGATGGCGCAGAGTTTTTCAAAGCACTGGGGTTTAGGGACCGGGACGGCAAAATAGACTTTAAGCGGGTAGACTTAAATAGAAGGAGGTTATCTGATCAGTGGCTAAAGTCAAAGCACGAGTAAAAATTAAACTCTTCACTGCAAAGTACGAATCCTCAAACTCACTTTTTAAGAAAAAAAATAAATCTAGTTTTTGGTTCATTAAGTATGACGGCTTGGTGGCGCTAGCCACCGCCCGATCTAAAGGGTACAGCCATATCCATCGATCCACCCATCCATTGTTGACCACTATCGTCATCATGGTTAGATCGGCAGCGCCGGTGGTGACCCCTGGCGGCTAGCCTTGGTAGCGGCATGAGAGAGTTGAGCGAGTCTTTTTGGCTGGTGGCGCTTGGCGCGAACGGTTTTCTCTCGCAGTGGAACACTGGTGCATGGCACCGCGGGCCATCTGCCAGGGGCCCTTGTGGTGAGTCAGGCGTTGGCGACACCACCTTGTTTGTCATGTTGTTGAATGTAGTTTAATATAGTGTAAGGCTGTTTAGCGTGTGGATCACAATTGATGAGTAATAAATCGGCTGACGATATCATCGTTCTAAATGTAGTTGAATAAATATGTGTTGTTTGGTTCGTTTCGACCGCGTCTGCTGTGTCACTTCACTCCAAGGGCGTGGTGCTCGCCATTTCGAGACCCCACAGGTGAAGCTACTGATCTTTAGTTTCACTTGGTGATGCGAGAGCCTTGCAGGCTTTTGGAGTTTCATTACGCGCACCAAATATGGAAAGAACTGCAACTGATACAACCGACTAGAGGAGAATGCTTACGACTCTCAGCACGTACGCATAAGGTGGCCTTAGCAGACTAATATTATCATTCGTTTACTTTATCTTCTTTTTTATATTTAACTCTTCAAGCTACCAAGCATGGTCTGAGTTGGAGGTCGCTTCCTTTCTACGACGCTTTCGCGCCCACGCAGACATACGCTGTGCGGGTTTCTAATTTTACTAAAAGGGGGCCATCGTCACCCTCGGAACGATGTGACGAAGGCTCCTAAGTGCCGATTCAAGACGATATGATGGAGCCGATGAATAAAAGATGTAGCCCGAGCAGCCGACTTTGTGGTCGGCAGCTCGATCGTAAAATCGACGTGGCTGCGCAAATCCGAGGAGGGCACAAAGCCAAAATCTTGTTTATTCAGAAGCAGTGAAACTTTTACGGCAAACGTGACTCGATGTTTGCGCAGAAAAAAAAAACGGGCCGTAACTTGAACGTCCTTCATTATAGAAAAAAATGGATAAGACGTACAGAGTAAAAGCTATCCGGGAGTAGTAGTCACTTATGAGGGGATTGCGTCCCACAATTGAGTTGTTATCTTCTGCTTTATATTCAACAACACACTTTTCATCTACACCCCTCTGCCCCCCCCCCCCCACTCCTCTTTCTTACTTTCTCTCTTGAAATTTACAGTAATTGTCTCCTGCGACTTCCTTGGGGTAGGTGAGTAGCTGGATGCGATCCGTGTTAGCCTTGAGGAAATTGTATGGCACGTTTAACTGGTAGCGAGTCTGTTCTAACGAGTACCTCATTTATTACCGAATGGAAAATTAAGGAGATGTTGGTGCAGTGTTGGTGATGTTTCATTTTTTTTTCATCGTGTGATCACTAAAAAAAAAAAACCAGCCAGCTTCGCTTTGGGGACATTTGTAACAGCGATGTTGGTAGCGCTCCCTTCGTCTGGTTAACTTATTTCTGTGCTTTTCAACGCTCTCAAATTGTGTTGTATCACTGCTCTTTATCATACACTCTTTGCTTGGATTTGAGTCGGTAGTGTACTTTTATTGCATGTTAACCCTACCAATCTTGTACAAGTGTTTACAAGGAAGCCTTCGCTTAGAATGCTCTGTTATGGTGAATCGTGCAGTGCTATTTATTAAAGAACACTTTGTTAAGCTCGGAGGTGGTAGTATATCGACTTTTTCAACCACGAGGTGTCACGTGACAGTGGGGTGAATGTAGTAACACGCACGTGTTGAACCAACTGTTGCCTTCCTCCTTATGAGTGGAAGTTGTGTGTGGTGGGATTTACCCGATTTTTACACTTGTTTATGATGACGATAGTTTTTTTTTATAACCCACACAGAATTCTGTGGCACATACCCGTCCGTTTATGATGACCACCAGCATCACCACGAATACCGGGCATGAAAGGCTCAACCAAGAACAGCTTGAGTCTTCAAAAATATAGATTGCGAATGATGTGTTAATGAGTGCACGAATTTTCTCTCAGGTTGAAATGTCTGGGGGTGATTTAGTATAGAAGATGCGCGTGAAATGCGTTCGTGTGAAGGTTAATTACCCTTAATTACGTTCAATTACTACAGCGGCAGCTGTGTATGGCTAAGACAAACGAAAATTTGTTAGGCAGTAGTGTCTTAAGTGGTCTCCATTGGCTGCGTTATCAGTTACGTCGTTTCAACGCATGCGCGCCATTGGCTGTTTTGTGAGTGACGTTGTCGCAGCCGCGATGCCTAGCCCACGCGCGAGTTTCTCCTGAAACCATCCCGCCGAGTTGGCTCGCATGTCAGACGCTTGCAACAACGCAGCGCTGTGGCGTCAATCTGCAGACGACTGCGGGAGCGCCACTTCCGACGGGAGTTTCTTCAGCGGTCATTGTCTTCGGCTGCGACGTCTGTGACCGCCTGTGGTTCGAGAACGACCACAGGGATTAACAAACACTTTTAACCGCTTGTTACATTCATCTCTGACCGTGATCATGCGAGACACAATGTGTGGCATGTGAAAAATCACAGCATATCCACGGAGTGAACGATGATGAGTGGGACGAAGCGTCCATCAGTCCGTCCGTACTTCCGTCTCTGCGCTCGTTCGTGCGTCCAACCATCCATCCGTGCATCTGCCTGTCCATCCGTCCGTCCGTGCGTCCACTTGTCTGTCCGTCCGTCCCATGGCATAAGAAGCTTTGCCCCTAAGACTTAACATCATCCCAAATGGAACCTTGATGGGATGCGAAGCAGCAGCGTTGCGCATGGACGTGATCGGCATTTTTGACTCGTGCTTAGTCGGTGTCGTTAGTCTTCCGCTGCCGACGTTTGCGTTCGGCTTTTCTGGCGCCTTGTCGGTGATGATTTAGGCGCGATGTCTTCATTTGCGAACGCGATCGGCTCTGCTAACCCTTGCAACGCCGGCGACGGCTGGGTTAGGTCAAGTCGCTTCGGCGCATGTTTTTGCGGGTGAATTAGAATCGCTTTTTGGCGTCCTCTCCCTTGCAGATAAACGAGCCGAAAGAGAGTTCACTCGATGTGCGCTAGAACGTTGCCAGTGGTGGAGAGGGGGGAAGAGAGAGAGGTGGCACGCAGGCGAGGGAGAGAGTAACGTCACCGTGCACTGCGAGAGAAGGCGTGACCTACTGGGCATCGCCCCAACACCTCTGGCGAGAGGAGCGTGGTGCGGCGCGTTAGCACAGAGACACGGACGGACAGCGTTACACTGGCAAGTCAAAGAACTGCATCACATCTAAAAAAGTTGAAAAAACACAGGAGCGCTAATGTGGGCACATTATGAATAATATTCGTCATCCAATAATTAAACCTTAAGGAAATCATGTCATCGCCATTGATATTGTCATCACAATAGCCTCCGTGCATCATCACAGCCGTCGTTTTCGTGTGTTCTATGGCACCATCACCGTCATACTTATGCTACCCCTTGTACTTCATTCTTTTAGTGCGTTCTGGTCACAGGGGTCTCAGTGGGAAGGGAAGGGGCCAGGAAGAGCAAGGGAGAAGAGCACTGAGTTACACGTTCCTCCCCCCTTATAGAAACCCTACACACGCCTATGATCATCGCCACGGCATGATTGTATGTCTACGTGTGCGTGGATCTGGCTTGAATTACTAATTGAAATGTGCTACGTTTAGCTAGCAGGTAGCAAGCCCAGTAACTGCATCACACAGCCTTCAGGCGCCATAAATGGTTTCTCCACATCGCCAGCATGGCGAAAAATCACAGCATATCCATGGAGTGAATGATGATGAGTGGTGCGAAGCGTCCGCTCGTCCGTCCGCCCGTCCGTCCGTGTGTACGTACGTACGTGCGTTGGTCCATCCATCCTTCTGTCCATCCGTTTGTTCATCTGTCTGTCTGTCTGTCTGTCTGTCTGTCTGTCTGTCTGTCTGTCTGTCTGTCTGTCTGTCTGTCTGTCTGTCTGTCTGTCCACTCGTCCGCACCTGCTGAGTGAGTCATCGAACTTAGGTGGTCACGAACCACGACGAACTAGGAGGAACAAACCCATGACTCGAGGATCTTCGCCCCTAAAACCTAACTCGCCGAGCTGGTTATTGGGCGCAGAGCAAGGCAGGGAGGGTGAATAACAGCGCCCCGTGGTTAAAGCGTTTTGCGACGAACACCAGAGGGCCCCTTGGAAGGCTTGCGTCACTTGCGTACGCCTGGAGCAGCTCGCACAGCTTTTAAATAACCATCATTAGCGCTAGCCAGTATTCCGGTGATCCACACTGGTCGTTGCGAAACGCGCGGTGCGTTTCAAGATTGGTTTCAAGGTAGCTCGACGCTTCGGGGACCATGTATAGAGACGTGAGGCGAGGATCAATTTATCGGCGCAGAGTGATAAATGAAAAAGTCGGTGGCGTACACACGCAGGCCGCAGCGTGCAACCCCTGCAGCGTCACCTTCAACGGTGAGCCGAGAAAGACCGCCATTTATCTCGAAGTTTCAAAGTGAGCGACGAGCCGAATGATAGGAATATAGCCGTCGGGGCCTTGTCTACAGCTTAAATCGATTAAGAGTCGGTTAATGTGCCTTCCTCTTCCGAGGTGCGTGTTCCCACGATGTCCGGCCATACGCCGAAGACAGGGTAGAGAGCACGATCCGACCCTGATGATGACGATGACAAATGTATAGGAGGTAGCTGTCACGAGCAGCACGTTAGCGAAAGAAAAAAAAATGTGGTGGCCGTGGCCTAAGTGTTGCGTCATCGTGAGGAAATCTCCAGTCAGTCATGAGCGCGATAGACGTATACGAGGTGCATTTCGTAAACATTTCGTGTCCACACGCGCATGATTCGTCCCTGTTTTTGGGTAGGTGGTTTGTTTTTGGTAGGTGTACAGCTGTTTCGGAATGTTACGCTTCACGTTAGGTGCACGCCATGACGTCGTGACGAGCGGCTAATTAAAATAATTGAGAAATATAAGTGGGGTTCAGTGACCCTCGCTACATGGTGGCCGTCTCCGGGTCAGTTGAAGCTATTTTGAAGTCATCATCGTCATCATCATAATTTCGACTGCTCTCACTGCACAGCGAAGAGCTCTTCCACCTGCCGTCAATCAACCCGGTCCTGCAGTGTGCTTGCTGCGGCCACATCATACCAGGAGACCTCTGAATCTCATCTGTCCACCAAACTTACCGTGTCCAAATCGCGCATTTGCCTTCGAAATATGTGTTGGCTATCTCCTTGGATCATCGCCATAGTTCTTTGCTTTCTCTTCACTGCTGTCAAGTGCTGTGTACTCTTGTTGATTTAGAATCTTTGATATATATTACCAAGATCCTGAAATAACTCGAAAAAAGCGTCTGACCACATGGTGGACGAGCAGTGGTCTAATACTGTAGACTCCTTATGGTCATCTTGCTTCGTCTCTCGCGTTATATGTCGTTTTATTTGCGAGTGAGGGCAAAGCTGGGCTTACAGACTTCTTTTTTTCGTATGAGCGCAGTTCAGTGTATAATTCGACGCCTCGACGCAACCGGTCTGTTCTATATACAGAAAAAAAAATTAGCCGAAAAGCAGGAATATTCAGGAATATTAGTCGTCGTCACGGGCTTAGTTATCATAAAGAGTATATTGGGACAGCAAGAGATGCGCGGGGAGAGGCAAAGCTCATGGGGGCTCGTGGGGGGGGGGGGGGCATTTCTAAATAAATAAAAGGGTGGTGCCAATTGTGCGCCACACTTTGACTCGGGCGAACCTTTGACGTTACTTTTATTGCTCAGAGTTATGACTGAGCATGTTCTCTTTTTTAAAAAAAAATAATATCCTACTTTAAAAGAACTGCTTGCTTTCCACCTTTACTCCAAAAAGCCCAAGACCAATGCGGGGCCTTTATGGGAAGCTTGTCACCGATTATTCATTTTCCTTTTTTTATTTATTGCCCGATTCGTTTACTTTCTACCAGTGAAGGGCGCATAAAGGGAAAAGAAAAACTTGCCCCCCCCCCCCCCCCCAATTCCTTTTAACGGATAATTCTACGCACTCATATGGGCCCAAAGTTTTGGCCTCAAATCACAATAGGGCTTTACCTATCAGTGGTGCATTTCTATAACATGTTACGTATACGTTCACTCAAACAGCACATACGCAAGCTGAAACGGGTCTTCAAATATCTTACTTGGCCGAAGATTCACCTGTTCGAACACATCAGAAAACCTGTCTAGGTATCGTTACCACACCGCTTGAAGACTGGTTATCTAGATGCGATTGAACTCTCCCCCCCCCCCCCCTTCTCTATCTTCATGTGGGGTCTTGCCAACCGCACACCTAACCAAGCTCAACCCGCATGGCAACCTGAGTTGTCTGCGTGTTTAATTTGGCGTTCATTCGGATTACGTGAAATACGAGCCGTGCGTCCTAAACAGTCATCCATAACCAATCGACCGTAACAAACTATTTTAAACGTTACTTCGTTTCGTAGCGGCTAGGTTGTAGCGTCTCATCTTCTTGGTTCAGTTAAAATTCCACTCCCTCGCCCACCTCTATCCTTCTTTAAACGCCTTTATTAAGGCCGCCCCGCCGCCCGCCATGAGTTACCTCTTCTTCAGTGTAATTGGTTAATAATCTTGTTACAGTAATTGAGCTCGCGCGTGAGATGATATCCTTGTTAAAACTATAGCGTCATTAAAATGAAAGCGGGAAGGGTGTGAGGAGACGCTGAACTCTTCTTGGGAGAGTTATCTTGATTTTATTTTTTTGTTGTCGGGCGATTCTTCCCGAGCACGACGCGTGAATAAAAACGCTTAGCAGATTGAGATCATGACGAAACCTTGAGGCAGTTCGCACGGTGTTTACGGGTGAGGCGGAGACCGTAGCGAAACGATGGCGTTCTCATGACATCCTCGTGGTTCTCAAGACTTCGCCCCTCCGGCCAACTTTGTTAGAGTGACAGGGAGGCCCCCCCCCCCCCCCATTTTTTTTTTTCAGGGCTACACTCTGCAGAGGGCCATTGGCAGCGCTCGGCAATTCGTCTTTCGCTCCAACACGAAGTCAAGCCAAGCTCGAGATCAAGCTAAACGGAAAGTCGGCTGCCGGTCGTGTGTATGCGTGTGCACGCCTGCGATTTTTGATCCTTCAATTGCCGCTCTTGACATGGCCCGGCCTGGAGTGTCCCTATTTCCGCAAGAGCTACCGCAGGTACGCATTCTGCGTCGAAGATTGCTCGCATGCCTTTCTTATTGGGCGCATCACGAACGTTTTCAGGTCGTGAACGGTGACGCAGGCACGAGTGCTTCCCTCGGGCGTAAGCAGAACGCCTGCAGCTTCGTGCTCGGCAACGGTAACCACAGGAGACGCGTTGAAAGTTCCGCACCGTCTTCATCGAGTGCTCTCTCGAGTAATTATTCAGCCACGATCAGTGTCATGCGACTCAGTCCGCTGGTGCCCTGACGTACGTACCCATAGAAAGAGCTGCCGGCGACTGTCGTGTCATTAATTGACCATCGCATGGCCGGGGCAGTGTGCGCGAGCCCATGGGAGGATGATTCTTATCGTCAGCGGCATAGTAAAAAGGTGAAATTGAGATGCTATTTGATAAGTACGCTTCGCATCATCTTTATTCAACGTTGGGGACACGCAAGAGGCGTGGGTGAAGCACGTGCGATGATGATGGACTAATGGGACTGCTGGGCAGTCCTGGGTGGGTTGCGCAGGCTTGTGATCAATTGGAACAGTGAGATGAGCTTTGTACTGGGCGTTTGTTCGGCGAAGCTGTTGTAGATTTTGCCGTATGACGCACAAATAAATCAAGTATAAGTGGCAGAGACAGTATAGTGAAGTTAGTCTGGCGATTTTTCGAGGTCAACGGATCTCAATGGAGTTCGCTGGGTACGTTCCTTTGCACATTTCCGTCATTTACTCCAAATTACAGGCTTTAGAGATGGGCTGATTGTTTGCAAATTAATTTTAAAGATTGCATTGAATATGTCAGCTCGCTTGCCAGAATTATTGGCAATACGGTCTGTGTGACGTCATATTTGGCATGTCACTGGAAATGACGCAGCCGATGTTATCGCAACTTTGGCCGCTAGAGCGTTTATTGTGCTGGCCACAAGGCAACGGCGGTGGTGTTTGGCACGGGTATATCACTGGAAAGTTTTCTTCCTTCCTCTGAGGTGTTTGGCCGGCGCTTCGCTGGTCTGGCTTTCACAGTTTTCATATTCCGCGCCGGTGGACCAGCATACGGCCTACAATTCTTACCAAGTAGTACGTCATACGCAGACAGGGTGCCCGGTTGGGTTTAGGTTCCGGTATTGCACTTTTTTGCTTATTAAAAATTATTCTCAAATTTCTTGTGCATTTCAGCTATTGGGCTCGTGACAAGCGTGTCTCAGGAACATAGAAACACCGTTACCTTGACCTGGTCGAAAAAATGCCGGAGTTGGCCTTTAAGTATAGCATTGGAAGGTGATGCAAATGTGGTTGAATACATAGGTGCGTATGTGTGTGCACAGGAGGTGAGAGCTACAGAGGCGCCCCCCACTCGCCCCCCCATGCCAGTCAACAAAGAGGGGGGGGCAAGGTCTGCGCCTTACATTGACTCAATATGAAAGGGGGGCGTTGTGAAGACACCCCCCCCCCCCTCCCTTGAATAGGAACCCTGCGCACGCCTACGGTTTAATATACCCTTAATCAAAACCAGGGGATGACAGAAAAGTAAGGGGAACGACAGGTCACCAGAACACGCACACTGTTTGCCGTCCCACACAGTGACTGGAGAGAGGAGAGACAAGAATGCGAGAAAGATGCAGAAACAAGGAGCATGCGCACATTCACAACATGAAATGACACGTGTCAGTGATGCAGTCTTTCTAGCAGTGATTGAAACATCTTTATTGCCTCTTTGCAGCATTTCCATGCGGAATTCAGAAAGATGGGTTATTGCTGTCATGAGTTCTACAGGATAAACGGCGATGGCTTGACTTCCTTCTGAAAGGATGGATGGTCGCTGGTGATCTCCACACTCGCGGCATACTACTTCATGATCTAAAGCACCCAGTACTCTCCGCGCACGTTGACTCTGAGCAGGTCCTGCTCGCAGTGTAAGAAAATCGGCTCAGATGGCATACATGAATGTAACTTTTGCACGCCCCTGCCGACGCCCATGATTGTACGCGATGTGAGTGAATACTGAGCGACTGCAGCTGAACGACGATTTGGTAATGTGCTTGTATTTTTTTAAAGATATGCAGTACACAAAGCGAAACGAACGTGCTTGCAGTAAGCACGATTATCGCTTAAACTGCGCTACGCCTGATTGAGTGGGTGTTGCCTTGAAATTGAAGGAAGCACTGTGTCTCGCTATAGAGATAAGTTTGTTTTTATGTTGAATCTTCTTTCGTTTTTATTTCTCGTGCCTTCTAAAACCATACGTAAGAAAAATGGTGGTTAATGCGTAGTACGTTTAGTGCATACTTATGCTGTCGTTTTTCGCAAGTACGCATTAACGGGGTTTCACTGTATATCCGGGTTGTTTATAAAGAGGTTCGAGGGTACACTAAGTCTTTTTGTGGCCTACTCCCCCATGTAATGTCTCATTTGGAAGAATATGTGCGACGAACTGCGCAGTTTATTGCTACAATAAAAGTTACACGCTCATTTATGCATTCACCTAAGATGACTCGAAGACGAAAGCCATATTTTCCCATTTCTGCTACTGAGTAAATTGCGTTGATCCCCTTTCGTCCTCCTTATTAGTTTTCCGCACCCAACATAGCTTTTGAGATCGGCCTGC
>NW_027465095.1:45000-55313 GCF_043290135.1 Rhipicephalus microplus | reverse complement strand
GTGACGCACGCCATGTCCCCATTTTTTTTTTTTTTCTTTCTGCGTCTGCCGGGGTGCCCCTATAATAGCAGCGATAAGCACCCAGACCGCCGTGGGTCGCTCGCCCCGGCTGACGTGGTTTTTCGTACTCCTGCGGCGGTCGCCGTCAAGCACGTCCAAATACGCTACTTTCGTGGGCGCATTCACGCTCTTTCGCTTCGCCGGAGTGCCAGCACTCACTCTGCCAAAAACGGCGAACATCCGAGCGGCGGTTCCCACTTTTGCGTCGGCGTCGCAAACCCCGCCCCGGCAGACGAGGTTTGCCGTACTCGTGCGACGGTGGCCGGCGGGCACGTCGAAAGACGCCGATATCGTGCGCGAATTGGCGCACCTTGGCTTCACCGGAGTGCCGCCACTGACTCCTCCAAAAACGGCGAAGATCCGAGCGGCGCTTCCCACTTTCGCATCGGCGTCCCGAACTCCGCCCCGGCTGACGCGGTTTACCGTACTCGTGCGACGGTCGCCGGCGAGCACGTGGAAAGACGCCGATATCGTGCCCGAATCGGCTCCGTTCGGCTTCGCCGGAGTGCCAGCACTGGCTCGGCGAAAGACGACGAACATCCGAGCGACGGTTCTCACTATTGCGTACGCGTCGCAAACCCCGCCCCGGCAGACGCACTTTGCCGTACTCGTGCGACGGTCGCCGGCGAGCACGTAGAAAGACGCCGATATCGTGCCGGAATCGGCCCCGTTTGGCTTCGCCGGAGTGCCAGCACTCACTCGGCCACAAACGGCGAACATCCGAGCGGCGGTTCCCACTTAGCCGTCGGCGTCCCGAACTCCGCCCCGGCAGACGCGGTTGCCGAGCTCGTGCGACTAGCGACCGCGAAGCCGTCTCGCGACGCCGCTTTCGTGCGCGGCTCCCACTGCGACCTGGGTCACCCGAGGTCGACGAGCAAGAAAGAATGTCGAAAAAAAATTTTTTTTTTTTTTGCGTCTGCCGGGGTGCCCCTATAATAGCAGCGATAAGCACCCAGACCGCCATGGGTCGCTCGCCCCGGCTGACGTGGTTTTTCGTTTTCCTGCGGTGGTCGTCGTCAAGCACGTCCAAACACGCCACTTTCGTGGGCGCATTCGCGCTCTTTCGCTTCGCCGGAGTGCCAGCACTCACTCTGCCAAAAACGGCGAACATCCTAGTGGCGGTTCCCACTTTTGCGTCGGCGTCGCCAACCCCGCCCCGGCATACGCGGTTTGCCGTACTCGTGCGGCGGTGGCCGGCGGGCACGTCGAAAGACACCGATATCGTGCGCGAGTCGATGCTTCTTGGTCTCGCAGGAGGGCCGCCACTCACTCCTGCAAAAACGGCGAAGATCCGAGCGGCGCTTCCCACTTTTTCGTCGGCATCGCAAACCTCGCCCCGGCAGACGCGCTTTGCCGTACTCGTGCGACGGTCGCCGGCGAGCACGTCGAAATACGCCGATATCGTGCCCGAATCGGCCCCGTTTCGCTTCGCCGGAGTGCCAGCACTCACTCGGCCAAAAACGGCGAACATCCGAGCAGCGGTACCCACTTAGCCGTCGGCATCCCGAACTCCGCGCCGGCTGACGCGGTTGCCGAGCTCGTGCGACTAGCGACCGCGAACGCGTCTCGCGACGCCGCTTTCGTGCGCGGCTCCCATTGCGACCTGGGTTACCCGAGCTCGACCAGCAAAAAAGAAGGTCGAAAAAAAATTTTTTTTTTCTGCGTCTGCCGGGGTGCCCCTATAATAGCAGCGATAAGCACCCAGACCGCCGTGGGTCGCTCGCCCCGGCTGACGTGGTTTTTCGTACTCCTGCAGCGGTCGCCGTCAAGCACGTCCAAATACGCCACTTTCGTGGGCGCTTTCGCGCTCTTTCGCGTCGCCGGTGTGCCAGCACTCACTCTGCCAAAAACGGCGAACATCCTAGTGGCGGTTCCCACTTTTGCGTCGGCGTCGCCAACCCCGCCCCGGCATACGCGGTTTGCCGTACTCGTGCGGCGGTGGCCGGCGGGCACGTCGAAAGACACCGATATCGTGCGCGAGTCGATGCTTCTTGGTCTCGCAGGAGGGCCGCCACTCACTCCTGCAAAAACGGCGAAGATCCGAGCGGCGCTTCCCACTTTTTCGTCGGCATCGCAAACCTCGCCCCGGCAGACGCGCTTTGCCGTACTCGTGCGACGGTCGCCGGCGAGCACGTCGAAATACGCCGATATCGTGCCCGAATCGGCCCCGTTTCGCTTCGCCGGAGTGCCAGCACTCACTCGGCCAAAAACGGCGAACATCCGAGCAGCGGTACCCACTTAGCCGTCGGCATCCCGAACTCCGCGCCGGCTGACGCGGTTGCCGAGCTCGTGCGACTAGCGACCGCGAACGCGTCTCGCGACGCCGCTTTCGTGCGCGGCTCCCATTGCGACCTGGGTTACCCGAGCTCGACCAGCAAAAAAGAAGGTCGAAAAAAAATTTTTTTTTTCTGCGTCTGCCGGGGTGCCCCTATAATAGCAGCGATAAGCACCCAGACCGCCGTGGGTCGCTCGCCCCGGCTGACGTGGTTTTTCGTACTCCTGCAGCGGTCGCCGTCAAGCACGTCCAAATACGCCACTTTCGTGGGCGCTTTCGCGCTCTTTCGCGTCGCCGGTGTGCCAGCACTCACTCTGCCAAAAACGGCCAACATCCGAGCGGCGGTTCCCACTTTTGCGTCGGCGTCGTAAACCCCGCCCCGGCAGACGCGGTTTGCCCTACTCGTTCGACGGTCGCCGGCGAGCGCGTCGAAAGACGCCGATATCGTGCGCTAATTGGCGCTCCTTGGCTTCTCCGGAGTGCCGCCACTCACTCCTCCAAAAACGGCGAAGATCCGAGCGGCGTTCTCCACTTTCGCATCGGCGTCCCGAACTCCGCCCGGGCTGACGCGGTTTACCGTACTCGTGCGACGGTCGCCGCCGGGCACGTCGAAAGACGCCGATATCGTGCCGTAATCGGCCCCGTTTGGCTTCGCCCGAGTGCCAGCACTCACTCGGCCAAAAACGGCGAACATCCGAGCAGCGTTTCCCACTTTCGCATCGGCGTCCCGAAGCCCGCCCCGGCAGACGCGGTTTGCCCTACTCGAGCGACGGTCGCCGGCGATCACGTCGAAAGGCGCCGAATTCGTGCACGAATCGATGCTTCTTGGTCTCGCAGGAGGGCCGCCACTCACTCCTGCAAAAACGGCGAAGATCCGAGTTGCGCTTCCCACTTTTTCGTCGGCGTCCCGAACTACGCCCCGGCTGACGCGGTTTACCGTACTCGTGCGACGGTCGCCGGCGGGCACTTCAAAATACGCCGATTTCGTGGGCGCATTCACGCTGTTTCGCTTCCCCGGAGTGCCAACACTCACTCTGCCGAAAGCGGCGATCATCCGAGCGGCGGTTCCCACTTTTGCGTCGGCTTCGCAAACGGCGCCCCGGCAGACGCGCTCGTGCGACGTACTCGTGCGACGGTCGCCGGCGAGCACGTCGAAAGACGCCGATATCGTGCTCGAATCGACCCCGTTTCGCTTCGCCGGAGTGCTGCCAGTCACGGCGCAGAAAACGGCGAACAAGTGTTTTTTTTTTTTTTTCCTAGAATTTGTGTTATAGAAGGCACATTTGATATCGGACGATAATTTTCAACTTTATCACGCGCACCGATTTTCGTGTAGAGGTTTGCAAGTTTATGGGAATTTCTCCACTTGGAATAATGCGATTTAGTAGTACTACGAGAACTTCATGGATGTACTCAAGGGTACGGGGCAAGTCAGTTACGTCAACACCTGCAGATTTTTTACACTTCAAACTGAAAATTGTTGGTTGTGAGTCCTCGTGTGATATTAAAGGCCGATTCGCTAACACATAGAACAAAGAAAGAAAGGAAGAAAAAACGCCCGCGCTCGCTCAAGAAACCTGGGTTCGCAACAAGTGGCAACAACAAGCAACCGAGCGAGTGCGCCAAAACCCGTGGCGGCCGAACAAACGCGAAGTCCCAACCGCGTCAGCCGGGGCGGCACGGGACAGGAAAAATCACTTCAGCCGGGGCGGCGGGGCACCGAATAAACCTCGTCACCTCGTCGCAGGATAAAAGAGGAAACAAAAAGTCTAAACAGCGTCTGCTGGAGCGAATGCGTAATAAAACAACAACAACAACAAAAAAAAAACACCCGCGCTCAAGAAGTCTGCAATCCTCACAAAAGGCGACTGTGACCGAGCAGCGTCAGCCGGGGCCGTGCGGAAACGGAAAAACCGCGACTACCGGGGCGTCGAGGCACCGAAAAATCCACTTCAGCCGCGGCGAAAAAAAAAAAACAAAAAGAAAGACGGAGGGGGGGGGGGGAACCACGTCTGCCGGGGCGAAGGAAAAAAAAAAACGCGTCTGCCGGGGCGAGCCCGGGTGCGGCACCACCGGGAAAACTGTGGCAAACAGACATGGCGATCGAGTGAGTGGGCCGCCAGCCAGGCTCAGCCAAAAAGTGCAAAGTCCGAACTGCGTCAGCCGGGGCGGCAAAAACCGCGTCAGCCGGGGCGGCGCAAAAAACCGCGTCTGCCGGGGCGGCACGAAACCGCGTCAGCCGGGGCGGGGCGAAAACTGCGTCAGCCGGGGCGAAAAGAAAAAAAAAAAACGCGTCTGCCGGGGCAAGCCCGGGTGCGGCACCACCGGGAAAACTGTGGCAAACAGACATGGCGATCGAGTGAGTGGGCCGCCAGCCAGGCACAGCCGAAAAGTGCAAAGTCCGAACCGTGTCAGCCGGGGCGACGCAAAAACCGCGTCAGCCGGGGCGGCGCGAAAACCGCGTCAGCCGGGGCGGCACGAAACCGCGTCAGCCGGGGCGGCGCGAAAACTGCGTCAGCCGGGGCGGCGCGAAAACCTCGTCAGCCGGGGCGAGCGAAAAGGGGGGGGGGGGGAACCACGTCTGCCGGGGCGAAAGAAAAAAAAAACGCGTCTGCCGGGGCGAGCCCGGGTGCGGCACCACCGGGAAGACTGTGGCAAACAGACATGGCGATCGAGTGAGTGGGCCGCCAGCCAGGCTCAGCCCAAAAAGTGCCAAGTCCGAACTGCGTCAGCCGGGGCGGCAAAAACCGCGTCAGCCGGGGCGGCGCGAAAACCGCGTCTGCCGGGGCGGCGCGAAAACTGCGTCAGCCGGGGCGAGCCCGGGTGCGGCACCACCGGGAAAACTGTGGCTAACAGACATGGCGATCGAGTGAGTGGGCCACCAGCCAGGCTCAGCCAAAAAGTGCCAAGTCCGAACTGCGTCAGCCGGGGCGGCAAAAACCGCGTCAGCCGGGGCGGCGCAAAAAAACCGCGTCTGCCGGGGCGGCACGAAACCGCGTCAGCCGGGGCGGCGCGAAAACTGCGTCAGCCGGGGCGAAAGAAAAAAAAAAACGCGTCTGCCGGGGCGAGCCCGGGTGCGGCACCACCGGGAAAACTGTGGCAAACAGACATGGCGATCGAGTGAGTGGGCCGCCAGCCAGGCACAGCCGAAAAGTGCTAAGTCCGAACTGCGTCTGCCGGGGCGGCACGAAACCGCGTCAGCCGGGGCGGCGCGAAAACCGCGTCTGCCGGGGCGGCACGAAACCGCGTCAGCCGGGGCGGCGCGAAAACTGCGTCAGCCGGGGCGAGCCCGGGTGCGGCACCACCGGGAAAACTGTGGCAAACAGACATGGCGATCGAGTGAGTGGGCCGCCAGCCAGGCACAGCCGAAAAGTGCTAAGTCCGAACTGCGTCTGCCGGGGCGGCACGAAACCGCGTCAGCCGGGGCGGCGCGAAAACCGCGTCTGCCGGGGCGGCACGAAACCGCGTCAGCCGGGGCGGCGCGAAAACTGCGTCAGCCGGGGCGAGCCCGGGTGCGGCACCACCGGGAAAACTGTGGCAAACAGACATGGCGATCGAGTGAGTGGGCCGCCAGCCAGGCACAGCCGAAAAGTGCTAAGTCCGAACTGCGTCAGCCGGGGCGGCAAAAACCGCGTCAGCCGGGGCGGCGCAAAAAACCGCGTCTGCCGGGGCGGCACGAAACCGCGTCAGCCGGGGCGGCGCGAAAACTGCGTCAGCCGGGGCGAAAGAAAAAAAAAAAACGCGTCTGCCGGGGCGAGCCCGGGTGCGGCACCACCGGGAAAACTGTGGCAAACAGACATGGCGATCGAGTGAGTGGGCCGCCAGCCAGGCACAGCCGAAAAGTGCTAAGTCCGAACTGCGTCTGCCGGGGCGGCACGAAACCGCGTCAGCCGGGGCGGCGCGAAAACCGCGTCTGCCGGGGCGGCACGAAACCGCGTCAGCCGGGGCGGCGCGAAAACTGCGTCAGCCGGGGCGAGCCCGGGTGCGGCACCACCGGGAAAACTGTGGCAAACAGACATGGCGATCGAGTGAGTGGGCCGCCAGCCAGGCACAGCCGAAAAGTGCTAAGTCCGAACTGCGTCTGCCGGGGCGGCACGAAACCGCGTCAGCCGGGGCGGCGCGAAAACCGCGTCTGCCGGGGCGGCGCGAAAACTGCGTCAGCCGGGGCGAGCCCGGGTGCGGCACCACCGGGAAAACTGTGGCAAACAGACATGGCGATCGAGTGAGTGGGCCGCCAGCCAGGCACAGCCGAAAAGTGCAAAGTCCGAACCGTGTCAGCCGGGGCGACGCAAAAACCGCGTCAGCCGGGGCGGCGCGAAAACCGCGTCAGCCGGGGCGGCACGAAACCGCGTCAGCCGGGGCGGCGCGAAAACTGCGTCAGCCGGGGCGGCGCGAAAACCTCGTCAGCCGGGGCGAGCGAAAAGGGGGGGGGGGGAACCACGTCTGCCGGGGCGAAAGAAAAAAAAAACGCGTCTGCCGGGGCGAGCCCGGGTGCGGCACCACCGGGAAGACTGTGGCAAACAGACATGGCGATCGAGTGAGTGGGCCGCCAGCCAGGCTCAGCCCAAAAAGTGCCAAGTCCGAACTGCGTCAGCCGGGGCGGCAAAAACCGCGTCAGCCGGGGCGGCGCGAAAACTGCGTCAGCCGGGGCGAGCCCGGGTGCGGCACCACCGGGAAAACTGTGGCTAACAGACATGGCGATCGAGTGAGTGGGCCACCAGCCAGGCTCAGCCAAAAAGTGCCAAGTCCGAACTGCGTCAGCCGGGGCGGCAAAAACCGCGTCAGCCGGGGCGGCGCAAAAAAACCGCGTCTGCCGGGGCGGCACGAAACCGCGTCAGCCGGGGCGGCGCGAAAACTGCGTCAGCCGGGGCGAAAGAAAAAAAAAAACGCGTCTGCCGGGGCGAGCCCGGGTGCGGCACCACCGGGAAAACTGTGGCAAACAGACATGGCGATCGAGTGAGTGGGCCGCCAGCCAGGCACAGCCGAAAAGTGCTAAGTCCGAACTGCGTCTGCCGGGGCGGCACGAAACCGCGTCAGCCGGGGCGGCGCGAAAACCGCGTCTGCCGGGGCGGCACGAAACCGCGTCAGCCGGGGCGGCGCGAAAACTGCGTCAGCCGGGGCGAGCCCGGGTGCGGCACCACCGGGAAAACTGTGGCAAACAGACATGGCGATCGAGTGAGTGGGCCGCCAGCCAGGCACAGCCGAAAAGTGCTAAGTCCGAACTGCGTCTGCCGGGGCGGCACGAAACCGCGTCAGCCGGGGCGGCGCGAAAACCGCGTCTGCCGGGGCGGCACGAAACCGCGTCAGCCGGGGCGGCGCGAAAACTGCGTCAGCCGGGGCGAGCCCGGGTGCGGCACCACCGGGAAAACTGTGGCAAACAGACATGGCGATCGAGTGAGTGGGCCGCCAGCCAGGCACAGCCGAAAAGTGCTAAGTCCGAACTGCGTCAGCCGGGGCGGCAAAAACCGCGTCAGCCGGGGCGGCGCAAAAAACCGCGTCTGCCGGGGCGGCACGAAACCGCGTCAGCCGGGGCGGCGCGAAAACTGCGTCAGCCGGGGCGAAAGAAAAAAAAAAACGCGTCTGCCGGGGCGAGCCCGGGTGCGGCACCACCGGGAAAACTGTGGCAAACAGACATGGCGATCGAGTGAGTGGGCCGCCAGCCAGGCACAGCCGAAAAGTGCTAAGTCCGAACTGCGTCTGCCGGGGCGGCACGAAACCGCGTCAGCCGGGGCGGCGCGAAAACCGCGTCTGCCGGGGCGGCACGAAACCGCGTCAGCCGGGGCGGCGCGAAAACTGCGTCAGCCGGGGCGAGCCCGGGTGCGGCACCACCGGGAAAACTGTGGCAAACAGACATGGCGATTGAGTGAGTGGGCCGCCAGCCAGGCACAGCCGAAAAGTGCTAAGTCCGAACTGCGTCTGCCGGGGCGGCACGAAACCGCGTCAGCCGGGGCGGCGCGAAAACCGCGTCTGCCGGGGCGGCACGAAACCGCGTCAGCCGGGGCGGCGCGAAAACTGCGTCAGCCGGGGCGAGCCCGGGTGCGGCACCACCGGGAAAACTGTGGCAAACAGACATGGCGATCGAGTGAGTGGGCCGCCAGCCAGGCACAGCCGAAAAGTGCTAAGTCCGAACTGCGTCTGCCGGGGCGGCACGAAACCGCGTCAGCCGGGGCGGCGCGAAAACCGCGTCTGCCGGGGCGGCACGAAACCGCGTCAGCCGGGGCGGCGCGAAAACTGCGTCAGCCGGGGCGAGCCCGGGTGCGGCACCACCGGGAAAACTGTGGCAAACAGACATGGCGATCGAGTGAGTGGGCCGCCAGCCAGGCACAGCCGAAAAGTGCAAAGTCCGAACCGTGTCAGCCGGGGCGACGCAAAAACCGCGTCAGCCGGGGCGGCGCGAAAACCGCGTCTGCCGGGGCGGCACGAAACCGCGTCAGCCGGGGCGGCGCGAAAACTGCGTCAGCCGGGGCGAGCCCGGGTGCGGCACCACCGGGAAAACTGTGGCAAACAGACATGGCGATCGAGTGAGTGGGCCGCCAGCCAGGCACAGCCGAAAAGTGCTAAGTCCGAACTGCGTCAGCCGGGGCGGCAAAAACCGCGTCAGCCGGGGCGGCGCAAAAACCGCGTCTGCCGGGGCGAAATAAAAAAAAAAAACAAAGAAAAAAGCCCGCGCTTAATCAAAAGAAAACAAAGAAAAAAGCTTGCGCTTAATCAAAAGAAAACAAACAAAAAAAGTTCGCGCTTAAGCCTGGCGGTGGAACCACCGGGGCAAACAGACCTGGCGATCGAGTGAGTGGGCCGCCAGCCGGGGTGAGCCAAAAAGTGCAAAGTCCGAACCGCGTCAGCCGGGGCGACGCAAAAACCGCGTCAGCCGGGGCGGCGCGAAAACCGCGTCAGCCGGGGCGGCGCGAAAACCGCGTCAGCCGGGGCGGCGCAAAAACCGCGTCAGCCGGGGCGGCGCAAAAACTGCGTCAGCCGGGGCGGCACGGAAAAACGAAAACCGCGTCAGCCGGGGCGACATCAAAATGAGGAAAAAAAAAAAAAAACTGCCTTAGGACACCTGCGTACACTTTCATGCGTTTGGGCATATCTCTCTGTAACACGCGCGCCCCTCGTTACGCGCGGCACTCTGTTTTCTCCGACACCCATATTTCGGCGGCATGTGGCACGCGCGCCCGTCCCTACGCACGGCACACCGCAGTGCTTTCTCGATATTTTTCTTTTCCTCCAACACCGTCATCTATAGGCTTTTAGTGACCTGTTGCTCGTGGCACAAGTTCGCTTGCTCTGACACCTCTTGCATGCGCACCGTTTTTGCGCACGGTGCTATGCCGCAAAGCACGGCAGTCGCATGCGTTTCTCTCAGGCACCTCTTTTTTGACACAACGCTGTGGTGCTTAGAAACACACGCGCCGCTTTTGCGCACAGAACTCCACCGTACAGCACGGTAGTCACGTTTGTTCCACACGAACAGCAGTGTGCATCGTGCTACGACACTTTGAAAGCTTTTTCTTCCGAGTCTCGACCGCGCTGTTCCTTTCGTACTTGGCGCGATTTTGGGACCAGCTTTGTTTTAAACCCCTACTGCGCGCCGTTCCTTTCGTACTTGGCGCGGTTCAGGGTTTGTTTCGAGCCCTTAGCCGCGCTGTTCCCTCCGTACTTGGCGCGGTTTAGGGTCGAGCTTTGTCTCGAGCCCTCTCCGCGCCGTTCCTTCCGTACTTGGCGCGGTTTAGGGTTTGTTTCGAGCCCTTAGCCGCGCTGTTCCCTCCGTACTTGGCGCGGTTTAGGGTTTGTTTCGAGCCCTTAGCCGCGCTGTTCCCTCCGTACTTGGCGCGGTTTAGGGTCGAGCTTTGTCTCGAGCCCTCTCCGCGCCGTTCCTTCCGTACTTGGCGCGGTTTAGGGCCGAGCTTTGTCTCGAGCCCCTACCGCGCGGTTCCTTTCGTACTTTGCGCGGTTTAGGGTCGAGCCTTGTTTTGAGTAC
>NW_027465095.1:25000-40000 GCF_043290135.1 Rhipicephalus microplus | reverse complement strand
TAAACGACCGTGTCGAAAGCCCAAACACCGCCGAGGCCAGTCGCCGCCGCCGCAAGGGCAGCCACGCAGCCTGGCGAGAGGCATCGTCTCGTGTAGCGTCGCCCCCGCCCCAACTGGAGTGGCCCAGTTTTTTGAACGGGACGGGAACTGCGAAGCACTTAGACCGACGGCGGACTACGACGAGAACGCCTTAAGCTTCGCCAACGTTTCGCCAACTCGTGCGGGAGACTTTTTCCGCTTCGCGGCAAGTCGTCGCGCCGTGCTCTCCGCATCAACCGCGTACGCAGCGAACCGCAAACGTCGGGCGCAGCCTCCTCACCTCCCTGCGCTTTGCGCGCGAACGTTCCCTGTTCGCGCGGCAAAGCCTGGAGGAGGCACGGCCCCGCAGCGTGTTCGAGCGCCCGGTCTACGGGACACCCTGCTTACTTCGAGGGCAACAAGCGCAACGCAAGGCTGCGATCTCGCGCACTTTGCGCACGGCTGGAGAAGCTTTGCTGGCCGGCTTTCGCTCCTCGTGTTTACCGTGCGTTAAAGTTGCGCGTCCGTGGCTCTCGCAGCTCTTGCGCGCCCGGTCGCAGAGAGGAGTACGCAACCTCGACCGCACTTTCCCTGCAGGCTTCCTTCCGACTCGAAGTCCTGCGGCGGTCTCAACGAGGTGCCACATCCTCAATGCAGTCGGTCGCCCCCGTTTCGGTTGGGCTCTGGCACGACGGTCGCCACCGTCTCGCCCTTGAGTGGCCGCTGTTGGCGCTCGCTGTGAGGTGTTCAGCGTGCTGTCCGTGTTGCCGACGCGGTCAAAACGAGTCGACGGCTCACGTTCCCTTGTGCGCCGAAGGCTCTCTTGATATGTGATCCGACCCTCAGACAGACGAAGCCAAGGGAAGACCCAAGGCCGCAATGTGCGTTCAAAGAATCAGTGCTCAGTGTGTCCTGCAATTCACACCAAGTCTCGCAGCTGGCTGCGTTCTTCATCGACCCGAGAACCGAGTGATCCACCGCTTAGAGTCGTGAAAAAGTGTTTGTTCAATTCCGTACAGTCAAAACCAAACGTTTCTGGCACTCGGCCAAACAGTGGCCAAGAAGGGCGCTTTTCAGCGCACGCTTGGACTCCAAAACTCTGCCGCGCCTTTTTCGGCTGCCGCAAATCGAGCAAACGGTGTGTTTCGGACGGCGTTTCGCTTTCGCTACTTGCGAGTGCTTTCGTGGTCCACCCCTCTATAAATACTCGGGAGGCGTCGAAGCCGGTTCTCCAAGCCGGACCCGTAGGTATCGTTGTGTGCTCGCTCTCATTGGCCCGCCTAACCAGAAAATGCCTGCGGTACACCCATTTGGATAAGAGTGCACGCAGATGCGGGCCTCGACGGCTACACATTTCCTCGGGCGGCCGCCTCCCGGCCTCCGTGGAGCGCGGGATGCACGGTCCCATCGACAAGCCTCTCCCGTTTTTACCGTGGCGTCGCGGTTCACCACGGCAGGCGGGTCGGTCTCCTCCGCATAAAAAGGGGGACCCCCGCTTTTTGTTCCACGAAATCGCACAAGCTTTTTTCGCATCCACGGTTTGCCACCGCACACCAAAATGCCGATCCGGCTGCCTACTTTAGCCAACAGGTGGAGCCAGGCGCGCCGTACTTGCGCGGCACTTCCCACGTCCACCGAAGTCGGTGCCAAGGACCACTTTCGGCGCCGGAGCCGCGTACGAGCCTACTCGAGGCGGAAGAACGAAGCCAGCAAGGGCCTGGCCGCAAGTGCGTTCAATTGTCGGGACGTCCAAGTCCCTCGTTCTTCCGTGCTTCCTCTTTCGGCAAGTCGTTGCGGCACCTTCCCAAAGCGCGCAGACCCGCTAATCGCGACGAGCGCGACGTGGCCGTGCCGCCTTTCCCTCGGCAGCAAGCAAAACGCCTGGCAACGTCGACGCTCCCCTAACCGCGATCTCGCACCGTGTTTCGTGTGGCGAATTCAAAAGCCGGCCGGCGCTGCTGCAACCATTACGGTCGGTACGCATACGCCGCGGAGGGCGGGACGGTCATCGGAGCGTGCGGTTCCTCCATCGAGTACTGCGCACCTCGGCCGTCGCATCGCCGTGCCATGACCGGCCGCGCGTCAACGCGAACCGGTGCCAGCGAGATCCCTCGCCTGCAAGAACCGACCGGCAGCCTCCGTCACCCGAGGACGCGGAGGCGCTTGCCGCGGACGGCGGGACGGTATGCACTGGTGCACAGCGGACCCGTCACATCGCCAGTTCCTTGACCGACCGCCGACGCTTGTGCCGTTCCTCTCGTACTTGGCAGTCGCCGCGCGATTGTCGGGTCTCGTTCTTGCACGCTCGAACGGTCGGGAGGGCACTCGGCTGGCGTTTCGGGAACGCGCAGCCTCGCCTTCTACCGACGTAACCACGACTCGCCGTTCGCGCTCCGCCGCTCCTGTTTACAGTACTAGGCGGTCCCGCAGCGGTCGGGTCGCGCATTTCGAGCGCTTCGAGCCACGGTGCAGTGGCGGGTCGAAAGCCGACCTATGAGTGCGTTGCGCCGTTTGTACCCGCGTCCGCCACCTGGCCGACCGTCCAAGGTCGCGGTGTTGGCGTCCGCTGGGCGCAACAATTTGTCACGGGGTGCCGCTCCACATTCAGGCAGCCCCGTGGGGAAAAGCCGACCCCGCGTCCAAACGGGGTCAGCGGCAGAAAGTGTCGGGCGCAGACGCAGCTGAGGCGCTCACCCTTCACAATCCGTTAATGATCCTTCCGCAGGTTCACCTACGGAAACCTTGTTACGACTTTTACTTCCTCTAAATGATCAAGTTTGGTCATCTTTCCAACAGACCGGCGCAACCGAAAGGCCGCGCCGGACATCGGTCCGAAGACCTCACTAAATCATTCAATCGGTAGTAGCGACGGGCGGTGTGTACAAAGGGCAGGGACGTAATCAACGCGAGCTTATGACTCGCGCTTACTGGGAATTCCTCGTTCAAGGGGAACAATTGCAAGCCCCTATCCCAATCACGAAAGAAGTTCCACGGGTTACCCAGTCTTTTCAGACAGGGATAAAGACACGCTGCTTCCTTCAGTGTAGCGCGCGTGCGGCCCCGGACATCTAAGGGCATCACAGACCTGTTATTGCTCTGTTTCGTGCGGCTAGGAGCCGCTTGTCCCTCTAAGAAGGTTGTAAGGTGCTGGGAACCCCGCACCTATTTAATAGGCTAGAGTCTCGTTCGTTATCGGAATTAACCAGACAAATCGCTCCACCAACTAAGAACGGCCATGCACCACCATCCACCGAATCAAGAAAGAGCTCTCAATCTGTCAATCCTCCCAGTGTCCGGGCCGGGTAAGTTTTCCCGTGTTGAGTCAAATTAAGCCGCAGGCTCCACTCCTGGTGGTGCCCTTCCGTCAATTCCTTTAAGTTTCAGCTTTGGAACCATACTTCCCCCGGAACCCAAATACTTTGGTTTCCCGGAAGCTGCCCGCCGAGTCATTTGAGTAACTCAGGCGGATCGCTGGTTGGCATCGTTTATGGTCAGAACTAGGGCGGTATCTGATCGCCTTCGAACCTCTGACTTTCGTTCTTGATCAATGAAAACATTCTTGGCAAATGCTTTCGCAGTAGTTCGTCTTGCGACGGTCCAAGAATTTCACCTCTAGCGCCGCAATACGAATGCCCCCGTCCGTCCCTCTTAATCATTACCTCGTATTCCAAAAACCAACAGAACAGAAACGAGGTCTTGTTCTATTATTCCATGCAAGTTTATTCAGGCGACTCGCCTGCGTTGAGCACTCTAATTTTTTCAAAGTAAAAGCACCGGCCATCTCGAGGCACACAATGAAGTGCACCAAGAAAGAACCGGCATGATGTTCAGTCCGAGCCGTCGCATCGGGTAGATGCACTACTCGTCTGGAACTGAGATCCAACTACGAGCTTTTTAACCGCAGCAGCTTTAGTATACGCTATTGGAGCTGGAATTACCGCGGCTGCTGGCACCAGACTTGCCCTCCAATTGATCCTCGTTAAAGGATTTAGAGTGTACTCATTTCAATTACGGGGCCTCAAAAGAGTCCCGTATTGTTATTTTTCGTCACTACCTCCCCGTGCCGGGAGTGGGTAATTTGCGCGCCTGCTGCCTTCCTTGGATGTGGTAGCCGTTTCTCAGGCTCCCTCTCCGGAATCGAACCCTGATTCTCCGTTACCCGTAACAACCATGGTAAGCAAGTAACCTACCATCGAAAGTTGATAAGGCAGACACTTGAAAGAAACGTCGCCGGCTCGTGGCCATGCGATCAGCACAAAGTTATCCAGAGTCACCACACAATACGGGCCGAAACCCGATCGATCTTGGTCTAATAAAAGCACCCGTTACCCAAAGGGCTCCAGGCTCACTGCATGTATTAGCTCTAGAATTGCCACAGTTATCCAAGTAGGAAGAAACGATCTAAGGAACCATAACTGATTTAATGAGCCATTCGCGGTTTCGCCTTATTTCGGCATGTACTTAGACATGCATGGCTTAATCTTTGAGACAAGCATATGATTACTGGCAGGATCAACCAGGTAATCGTTCGACTGCGCGTCCGTCCTCGCCTTCGGCGGGCCGGACGCAGTCTGTGTGCGGCGGAGGCCACCTTCAGGCGCCCCAACACGCTTATTTTGCACTCCGAGATGACGGCGTTCGAGCTCGCTACGGCACAACCTTCCCGAAAGACGAGTGGGAGCCGTGCGGCAAGAAGCACGTTCATGCTCGCTCTTTTTCGTTGCATCGACTCGGTCGCGCCGTGCGGGTTGCCCAAGCCCGCTGCACTGTCGGTGGACCGGCCGGAACTAGCAACGGAGCCGAGACTGCAAAGCCGCCAGACGACGGGTCACGCCCGCGTCTTCGGCGCTTTCGCATCTGAATCGCCCGAGGACGACACGGAACACACCTCGATATCGTGGTAAAACGGCACCGTCCGACAACCAGCCCCTAACGCATCAAGCGGATGAGGCTGCAGACGACTGCCGTGGATTCCCCTGGAGCAGACCCGAGGACACGCTTGACGAGGCCGAAGCCCGCCGCATATCAGACACCCGGTCGCTTTCGCGTACGCCGCTCACGAGAACCCCCACATAATAGCAGCGATAAGTACCCAGACCTCCTTGGGCACTAATACGAGCGTACTCGAGAAAATTTCACCGCGGGTGTGCCCCGAAACGTGTGGCACGTTGAGCGTGCCACAAGTCTACGTCGCTCTCAAACCCGCCGAGGTCGTAGAATTTGCGACCCTACTCACGAAATTCCCACCGAGGATACGGCCGCAAACGTACCGCACCTTGGGTAGGCCACGAGTTTGTGCAACACTACGCTGACGGCACAGCACCGAGGTCGTGCGCGCACGCACGGGAAAATTCCGCCGCGGTTTCTGCCGAAAACGTGAGGCACCACGACTCTCCGCAAGTTCGCGTCGACTGCGAAAGACCGAAGTCGTGAACGACGTGTCCGCTACTCGCCGCCGACACGCTGGACACCAAACGTACAACGACTCGACGGCGTCGTAGAGGCCCACGACGCGGTTTTCCTTAACGACGTCTCGGCGTGGCACCGACAGGTTAGAACGGCCGACCAACGTTCCCTGTCCGCCGTTCGGCTCAGTCGAAGGGCTCGGCGACTTCGGCAACGCTGCGAAGCCGCACGGTGACGCACGCCATGTCCCCATTTTTTTTTTTTTTCTTTCTGCGTCTGCCGGGGTGCCCCTATAATAGCAGCGATAAGCACCCAGACCGCCGTGGGTCGCTCGCCCCGGCTGACGTGGTTTTTCGTACTCCTGCGGCGGTCGCCGTCAAGCACGTCCAAATACGCTACTTTCGTGGGCGCATTCACGCTCTTTCGCTTCGCCGGAGTGCCAGCACTCACTCTGCCAAAAACGGCGAACATCCGAGCGGCGGTTCCCACTTTTGCGTCGGCGTCGCAAACCCCGCCCCGGCAGACGAGGTTTGCCGTACTCGTGCGACGGTGGCCGGCGGGCACGTCGAAAGACGCCGATATCGTGCGCGAATTGGCGCACCTTGGCTTCACCGGAGTGCCGCCACTGACTCCTCCAAAAACGGCGAAGATCCGAGCGGCGCTTCCCACTTTCGCATCGGCGTCCCGAACTCCGCCCCGGCTGACGCGGTTTACCGTACTCGTGCGACGGTCGCCGGCGAGCACGTGGAAAGACGCCGATATCGTGCCCGAATCGGCTCCGTTCGGCTTCGCCGGAGTGCCAGCACTGGCTCGGCGAAAGACGACGAACATCCGAGCGACGGTTCTCACTATTGCGTACGCGTCGCAAACCCCGCCCCGGCAGACGCACTTTGCCGTACTCGTGCGACGGTCGCCGGCGAGCACGTAGAAAGACGCCGATATCGTGCCGGAATCGGCCCCGTTTGGCTTCGCCGGAGTGCCAGCACTCACTCGGCCACAAACGGCGAACATCCGAGCGGCGGTTCCCACTTAGCCGTCGGCGTCCCGAACTCCGCCCCGGCAGACGCGGTTGCCGAGCTCGTGCGACTAGCGACCGCGAAGCCGTCTCGCGACGCCGCTTTCGTGCGCGGCTCCCACTGCGACCTGGGTCACCCGAGGTCGACGAGCAAGAAAGAATGTCGAAAAAAAATTTTTTTTTTTTTTGCGTCTGCCGGGGTGCCCCTATAATAGCAGCGATAAGCACCCAGACCGCCATGGGTCGCTCGCCCCGGCTGACGTGGTTTTTCGTTTTCCTGCGGTGGTCGTCGTCAAGCACGTCCAAACACGCCACTTTCGTGGGCGCATTCGCGCTCTTTCGCTTCGCCGGAGTGCCAGCACTCACTCTGCCAAAAACGGCGAACATCCTAGTGGCGGTTCCCACTTTTGCGTCGGCGTCGCCAACCCCGCCCCGGCATACGCGGTTTGCCGTACTCGTGCGGCGGTGGCCGGCGGGCACGTCGAAAGACACCGATATCGTGCGCGAGTCGATGCTTCTTGGTCTCGCAGGAGGGCCGCCACTCACTCCTGCAAAAACGGCGAAGATCCGAGCGGCGCTTCCCACTTTTTCGTCGGCATCGCAAACCTCGCCCCGGCAGACGCGCTTTGCCGTACTCGTGCGACGGTCGCCGGCGAGCACGTCGAAATACGCCGATATCGTGCCCGAATCGGCCCCGTTTCGCTTCGCCGGAGTGCCAGCACTCACTCGGCCAAAAACGGCGAACATCCGAGCAGCGGTACCCACTTAGCCGTCGGCATCCCGAACTCCGCGCCGGCTGACGCGGTTGCCGAGCTCGTGCGACTAGCGACCGCGAACGCGTCTCGCGACGCCGCTTTCGTGCGCGGCTCCCATTGCGACCTGGGTTACCCGAGCTCGACCAGCAAAAAAGAAGGTCGAAAAAAAATTTTTTTTTTCTGCGTCTGCCGGGGTGCCCCTATAATAGCAGCGATAAGCACCCAGACCGCCGTGGGTCGCTCGCCCCGGCTGACGTGGTTTTTCGTACTCCTGCAGCGGTCGCCGTCAAGCACGTCCAAATACGCCACTTTCGTGGGCGCTTTCGCGCTCTTTCGCGTCGCCGGTGTGCCAGCACTCACTCTGCCAAAAACGGCGAACATCCTAGTGGCGGTTCCCACTTTTGCGTCGGCGTCGCCAACCCCGCCCCGGCATACGCGGTTTGCCGTACTCGTGCGGCGGTGGCCGGCGGGCACGTCGAAAGACACCGATATCGTGCGCGAGTCGATGCTTCTTGGTCTCGCAGGAGGGCCGCCACTCACTCCTGCAAAAACGGCGAAGATCCGAGCGGCGCTTCCCACTTTTTCGTCGGCATCGCAAACCTCGCCCCGGCAGACGCGCTTTGCCGTACTCGTGCGACGGTCGCCGGCGAGCACGTCGAAATACGCCGATATCGTGCCCGAATCGGCCCCGTTTCGCTTCGCCGGAGTGCCAGCACTCACTCGGCCAAAAACGGCGAACATCCGAGCAGCGGTACCCACTTAGCCGTCGGCATCCCGAACTCCGCGCCGGCTGACGCGGTTGCCGAGCTCGTGCGACTAGCGACCGCGAACGCGTCTCGCGACGCCGCTTTCGTGCGCGGCTCCCATTGCGACCTGGGTTACCCGAGCTCGACCAGCAAAAAAGAAGGTCGAAAAAAAATTTTTTTTTTCTGCGTCTGCCGGGGTGCCCCTATAATAGCAGCGATAAGCACCCAGACCGCCGTGGGTCGCTCGCCCCGGCTGACGTGGTTTTTCGTACTCCTGCAGCGGTCGCCGTCAAGCACGTCCAAATACGCCACTTTCGTGGGCGCTTTCGCGCTCTTTCGCGTCGCCGGTGTGCCAGCACTCACTCTGCCAAAAACGGCCAACATCCGAGCGGCGGTTCCCACTTTTGCGTCGGCGTCGTAAACCCCGCCCCGGCAGACGCGGTTTGCCCTACTCGTTCGACGGTCGCCGGCGAGCGCGTCGAAAGACGCCGATATCGTGCGCTAATTGGCGCTCCTTGGCTTCTCCGGAGTGCCGCCACTCACTCCTCCAAAAACGGCGAAGATCCGAGCGGCGTTCTCCACTTTCGCATCGGCGTCCCGAACTCCGCCCGGGCTGACGCGGTTTACCGTACTCGTGCGACGGTCGCCGCCGGGCACGTCGAAAGACGCCGATATCGTGCCGTAATCGGCCCCGTTTGGCTTCGCCCGAGTGCCAGCACTCACTCGGCCAAAAACGGCGAACATCCGAGCAGCGTTTCCCACTTTCGCATCGGCGTCCCGAAGCCCGCCCCGGCAGACGCGGTTTGCCCTACTCGAGCGACGGTCGCCGGCGATCACGTCGAAAGGCGCCGAATTCGTGCACGAATCGATGCTTCTTGGTCTCGCAGGAGGGCCGCCACTCACTCCTGCAAAAACGGCGAAGATCCGAGTTGCGCTTCCCACTTTTTCGTCGGCGTCCCGAACTACGCCCCGGCTGACGCGGTTTACCGTACTCGTGCGACGGTCGCCGGCGGGCACTTCAAAATACGCCGATTTCGTGGGCGCATTCACGCTGTTTCGCTTCCCCGGAGTGCCAACACTCACTCTGCCGAAAGCGGCGATCATCCGAGCGGCGGTTCCCACTTTTGCGTCGGCTTCGCAAACGGCGCCCCGGCAGACGCGCTCGTGCGACGTACTCGTGCGACGGTCGCCGGCGAGCACGTCGAAAGACGCCGATATCGTGCTCGAATCGACCCCGTTTCGCTTCGCCGGAGTGCTGCCAGTCACGGCGCAGAGAACGGCGAACAAGTGTTTTTTTTTTTTTTTCCTAGAATTTGTGTTATAGAAGGCACATTTGATATCGGACGATAATTTTCAACTTTATCACGCGCACCGATTTTCGTGTAGAGGTTTGCAAGTTTATGGGAATTTCTCCACTTGGAATAATGCGATTTAGTAGTACTACGAGAACTTCATGGATGTACTCAAGGGTACGGGGCAAGTCAGTTACGTCAACACCTGCAGATTTTTTACACTTCAAACTAAAAATTGTTGGTTGTGAGTCCTCGTGTGATATTAAAGGCCGATTCGCTAACACATAGAACAAAGAAAGAAAGGAAGAAAAAACGCCCGCGCTCGCTCAAGAAACCTGGGTTCGCAACAAGTGGCAACAACAAGCAACCGAGCGAGTGCGCCAAAACCCGTGGCGGCCGAACAAACGCGAAGTCCCAACCGCGTCAGCCGGGGCGGCACGGGACAGGAAAAATCACTTCAGCCGGGGCGGCGGGGCACCGAATAAACCTCGTCACCTCGTCGCAGGATAAAAGAGGAAACAAAAAGTCTAAACAGCGTCTGCTGGAGCGAATGCGTAATAAAACAACAACAACAACAAAAAAAAAACACCCGCGCTCAAGAAGTCTGCAATCCTCACAAAAGGCGACTGTGACCGAGCAGCGTCAGCCGGGGCCGTGCGGAAACGGAAAAACCGCGACTACCGGGGCGTCGAGGCACCGAAAAATCCACTTCAGCCGCGGCGAAAAAAAAAACAAAAAGAAAGACGGAGGGGGGGGGGGGGAACCACGTCTGCCGGGGCGAAGGAAAAAAAAAAACGCGTCTGCCGGGGCGAGCCCGGGTGCGGCACCACCGGGAAAACTGTGGCAAACAGACATGGCGATCGAGTGAGTGGGCCGCCAGCCAGGCTCAGCCAAAAAGTGCAAAGTCCGAACTGCGTCAGCCGGGGCGGCAAAAACCGCGTCAGCCGGGGCGGCGCAAAAAACCGCGTCTGCCGGGGCGGCACGAAACCGCGTCAGCCGGGGCGGGGCGAAAACTGCGTCAGCCGGGGCGAAAAGAAAAAAAAAAACGCGTCTGCCGGGGCAAGCCCGGGTGCGGCACCACCGGGAAAACTGTGGCAAACAGACATGGCGATCGAGTGAGTGGGCCGCCAGCCAGGCACAGCCGAAAAGTGCAAAGTCCGAACCGTGTCAGCCGGGGCGACGCAAAAACCGCGTCAGCCGGGGCGGCGCGAAAACCGCGTCAGCCGGGGCGGCACGAAACCGCGTCAGCCGGGGCGGCGCGAAAACTGCGTCAGCCGGGGCGGCGCGAAAACCTCGTCAGCCGGGGCGAGCGAAAAGGGGGGGGGGAACCACGTCTGCCGGGGCGAAAGAAAAAAAAACGCGTCTGCCGGGGCGAGCCCGGGTGCGGCACCACCGGGAAGACTGTGGCAAACAGACATGGCGATCGAGTGAGTGGGCCGCCAGCCAGGCTCAGCCCAAAAAGTGCCAAGTCCGAACTGCGTCAGCCGGGGCGGCAAAAACCGCGTCAGCCGGGGCGGCGCGAAAACCGCGTCTGCCGGGGCGGCGCGAAAACTGCGTCTGCCGGGGCGAGCCCGGGTGCGGCACCACCGGGAAAACTGTGGCAAACAGACATGGCGATCGAGTGAGTGGGCCGCCAGCCAGGCACAGCCGAAAAGTGCTAAGTCCGAACTGCGTCTGCCGGGGCGGCACGAAACCGCGTCAGCCGGGGCGGCGCGAAAACCGCGTCTGCCGGGGCGGCACGAAACCGCGTCAGCCGGGGCGGCGCGAAAACTGCGTCAGCCGGGGCGAGCCCGGGTGCGGCACCACCGGGAAAACTGTGGCAAACAGACATGGCGATCGAGTGAGTGGGCCGCCAGCCAGGCACAGCCGAAAAGTGCTAAGTCCGAACTGCGTCTGCCGGGGCGGCACGAAACCGCGTCAGCCGGGGCGGCGCGAAAACCGCGTCTGCCGGGGCGGCACGAAACCGCGTCAGCCGGGGCGGCGCGAAAACTGCGTCAGCCGGGGCGAGCCCGGGTGCGGCACCACCGGGAAAACTGTGGCAAACAGACATGGCGATCGAGTGAGTGGGCCGCCAGCCAGGCACAGCCGAAAAGTGCTAAGTCCGAACTGCGTCAGCCGGGGCGGCAAAAACCGCGTCAGCCGGGGCGGCGCAAAAAACCGCGTCTGCCGGGGCGGCACGAAACCGCGTCAGCCGGGGCGGCGCGAAAACTGCGTCAGCCGGGGCGAAAGAAAAAAAAAAAAACGCGTCTGCCGGGGCGAGCCCGGGTGCGGCACCACCGGGAAAACTGTGGCAAACAGACATGGCGATCGAGTGAGTGGGCCGCCAGCCAGGCACAGCCGAAAAGTGCTAAGTCCGAACTGCGTCTGCCGGGGCGGCACGAAACCGCGTCAGCCGGGGCGGCGCGAAAACCGCGTCTGCCGGGGCGGCACGAAACCGCGTCAGCCGGGGCGGCGCGAAAACTGCGTCAGCCGGGGCGAGCCCGGGTGCGGCACCACCGGGAAAACTGTGGCAAACAGACATGGCGATCGAGTGAGTGGGCCGCCAGCCAGGCACAGCCGAAAAGTGCTAAGTCCGAACTGCGTCTGCCGGGGCGGCACGAAACCGCGTCAGCCGGGGCGGCGCGAAAACCGCGTCTGCCGGGGCGGCACGAAACCGCGTCAGCCGGGGCGGCGCGAAAACTGCGTCAGCCGGGGCGAGCCCGGGTGCGGCACCACCGGGAAAACTGTGGCAAACAGACATGGCGATCGAGTGAGTGGGCCGCCAGCCAGGCACAGCCGAAAAGTGCAAAGTCCGAACCGTGTCAGCCGGGGCGACGCAAAAACCGCGTCAGCCGGGGCGGCGCGAAAACCGCGTCAGCCGGGGCGGCACGAAACCGCGTCAGCCGGGGCGGCGCGAAAACTGCGTCAGCCGGGGCGGCGCGAAAACCTCGTCAGCCGGGGCGAGCGAAAAGGGGGGGGGGGAACCACGTCTGCCGGGGCGAAAGAAAAAAAAAACGCGTCTGCCGGGGCGAGCCCGGGTGCGGCACCACCGGGAAGACTGTGGCAAACAGACATGGCGATCGAGTGAGTGGGCCGCCAGCCAGGCTCAGCCCAAAAAGTGCCAAGTCCGAACTGCGTCAGCCGGGGCGGCAAAAACCGCGTCAGCCGGGGCGGCGCGAAAACCGCGTCTGCCGGGGCGGCGCGAAAACTGCGTCAGCCGGGGCGAGCCCGGGTGCGGCACCACCGGGAAAACTGTGGCTAACAGACATGGCGATCGAGTGAGTGGGCCACCAGCCAGGCTCAGCCAAAAAGTGCCAAGTCCGAACTGCGTCAGCCGGGGCGGCAAAAACCGCGTCAGCCGGGGCGGTGCAAAAAAACCGCGTCTGCCGGGGCGGCACGAAACCGCGTCAGCCGGGGCGGCGCGAAAACTGCGTCAGCCGGGGCGAAAGAAAAAAAAAAACGCGTCTGCCGGGGCGAGCCCGGGTGCGGCACCACCGGGAAAACTGTGGCAAACAGACATGGCGATCGAGTGAGTGGGCCGCCAGCCAGGCACAGCCGAAAAGTGCTAAGTCCGAACTGCGTCTGCCGGGGCGGCACGAAACCGCGTCAGCCGGGGCGGCGCGAAAACCGCGTCTGCCGGGGCGGCACGAAACCGCGTCAGCCGGGGCGGCGCGAAAACTGCGTCAGCCGGGGCGAGCCCGGGTGCGGCACCACCGGGAAAACTGTGGCAAACAGACATGGCGATCGAGTGAGTGGGCCGCCAGCCAGGCACAGCCGAAAAGTGCTAAGTCCGAACTGCGTCTGCCGGGGCGGCACGAAACCGCGTCAGCCGGGGCGGCGCGAAAACC
Source organism: Rhipicephalus microplus (assembly GCF_043290135.1). NCBI lineage: Eukaryota > Metazoa > Arthropoda > Arachnida > Ixodida > Ixodidae > Rhipicephalus > Rhipicephalus microplus. The sequence goes on along the minus strand of NW_027465095.1, from coordinate 26,941 downwards.
GCGTCTGCCGGGGCGGCACGAAACCGCGTCAGCCGGGGCGGCGCGAAAACTGCGTCAGCCGGGGCGAGCCCGGGTGCGGCACCACCGGGAAAACTGTGGCAAACAGACATGGCGATCGAGTGAGTGGGCCGCCAGCCAGGCACAGCCGAAAAGTGCTAAGTCCGAACTGCGTCAGCCGGGGCGGCAAAAACCGCGTCAGCCGGGGCGGCGCAAAAAACCGCGTCTGCCGGGGCGGCACGAAACCGCGTCAGCCGGGGCGGCGCGAAAACTGCGTCAGCCGGGGCGAAAGAAAAAAAAAACGCGTCTGCCGGGGCGAGCCCGGGTGCGGCACCACCGGGAAAACTGTGGCAAACAGACATGGCGATCGAGTGAGTGGGCCGCCAGCCAGGCACAGCCGAAAAGTGCTAAGTCCGAACTGCGTCTGCCGGGGCGGCACGAAACCGCGTCAGCCGGGGCGGCGCGAAAACCGCGTCTGCCGGGGCGGCACGAAACCGCGTCAGCCGGGGCGGCGCGAAAACTGCATCAGCCGGGGCGAGCCCGGGTGCGGCACCACCGGGAAAACTGTGGCAAACAGACATGGCGATTGAGTGAGTGGGCCGCCAGCCAGGCACAGCCGAAAAGTGCTAAGTCCGAACTGCGTCTGCCGGGGCGGCACGAAACCGCGTCAGCCGGGGCGGCGCGAAAACCGCGTCTGCCGGGGCGGCACGAAACCGCGTCAGCCGGGGCGGCGCGAAAACTGCGTCAGCCGGGGCGAGCCCGGGTGCGGCACCACCGGGAAAACTGTGGCAAACAGACATGGCGATCGAGTGAGTGGGCCGCCAGCCAGGCACAGCCGAAAAGTGCTAAGTCCGAACTGCGTCAGCCGGGGCGGCAAAAACCGCGTCAGCCGGGGCGGCGCAAAAAACCGCGTCTGCCGGGGCGGCACGAAACCGCGTCAGCCGGGGCGGCGCGAAAACTGCGTCAGCCGGGGCGAAAGAAAAAAAAAAACGCGTCTGCCGGGGCGAGCCCGGGTGCGGCACCACCGGGAAAACTGTGGCAAACAGACATGGCGATCGAGTGAGTGGGCCGCCAGCCAGGCACAGCCGAAAAGTGCTAAGTCCGAACTGCGTCTGCCGGGGCGGCACGAAACCGCGTCAGCCGGGGCGGCGCGAAAACCGCGTCTGCCGGGGCGGCACGAAACCGCGTCAGCCGGGGCGGCGCGAAAACTGCGTCAGCCGGGGCGAGCCCGGGTGCGGCACCACCGGGAAAACTGTGGCAAACAGACATGGCGATTGAGTGAGTGGGCCGCCAGCCAGGCACAGCCGAAAAGTGCTAAGTCCGAACTGCGTCTGCCGGGGCGGCACGAAACCGCGTCAGCCGGGGCGGCGCGAAAACCGCGTCTGCCGGGGCGGCACGAAACCGCGTCAGCCGGGGCGGCGCGAAAACTGCGTCAGCCGGGGCGAGCCCGGGTGCGGCACCACCGGGAAAACTGTGGCAAACAGACATGGCGATCGAGTGAGTGGGCCGCCAGCCAGGCACAGCCGAAAAGTGCTAAGTCCGAACTGCGTCTGCCGGGGCGGCACGAAACCGCGTCAGCCGGGGCGGCGCGAAAACCGCGTCTGCCGGGGCGGCACGAAACCGCGTCAGCCGGGGCGGCGCGAAAACTGCGTCAGCCGGGGCGAGCCCGGGTGCGGCACCACCGGGAAAACTGTGGCAAACAGACATGGCGATCGAGTGAGTGGGCCGCCAGCCAGGCACAGCCGAAAAGTGCAAAGTCCGAACCGTGTCAGCCGGGGCGACGCAAAAACCGCGTCAGCCGGGGCGGCGCGAAAACCGCGTCTGCCGGGGCGGCACGAAACCGCGTCAGCCGGGGCGGCGCGAAAACTGCGTCAGCCGGGGCGAGCCCGGGTGCGGCACCACCGGGAAAACTGTGGCAAACAGACATGGCGATCGAGTGAGTGG
>NW_027465095.1:2500-17500 GCF_043290135.1 Rhipicephalus microplus | reverse complement strand
CAAAGCCTGGAGGAGGCACGGCCCCGCAGCGTGTTCGAGCGCCCGGTCTACGGGACACCCTGCTTACTTCGAGGGCAACAAGCGCAACGCAAGGCTGCGATCTCGCGCACTTTGCGCACGGCTGGAGAAGCTTTGCTGGCCGGCTTTCGCTCCTCGTGTTTACCGTGCGTTAAAGTTGCGCGTCCGTGGCTCTCGCAGCTCTTGCGCGCCCGGTCGCAGAGAGGAGTACGCAACCTCGACCGCACTTTCCCTGCAGGCTTCCTTCCGACTCGAAGTCCTGCGGCGGTCTCAACGAGGTGCCACATCCTCAATGCAGTCGGTCGCCCCCGTTTCGGTTGGGCTCTGGCACGACGGTCGCCACCGTCTCGCCCTTGAGTGGCCGCTGTTGGCGCTCGCTGTGAGGTGTTCAGCGTGCTGTCCGTGTTGCCGACGCGGTCAAAACGAGTCGACGGCTCACGTTCCCTTGTGCGCCGAAGGCTCTCTTGATATGTGATCCGACCCTCAGACAGACGAAGCCAAGGGAAGACCCAAGGCCGCAATGTGCGTTCAAAGAATCAGTGCTCAGTGTGTCCTGCAATTCACACCAAGTCTCGCAGCTGGCTGCGTTCTTCATCGACCCGAGAACCGAGTGATCCACCGCTTAGAGTCGTGAAAAAGTGTTTGTTCAATTCCGTACAGTCAAAACCAAACGTTTCTGGCACTCGGCCAAACAGTGGCCAAGAAGGGCGCTTTTCAGCGCACGCTTGGACTCCAAAACTCTGCCGCGCCTTTTTCGGCTGCCGCAAATCGAGCAAACGGTGTGTTTCGGACGGCGTTTCGCTTTCGCTACTTGCGAGTGCTTTCGTGGTCCACCCCTCTATAAATACTCGGGAGGCGTCGAAGCCGGTTCTCCAAGCCGGACCCGTAGGTATCGTTGTGTGCTCGCTCTCATTGGCCCGCCTAACCAGAAAATGCCTGCGGTACACCCATTTGGATAAGAGTGCACGCAGATGCGGGCCTCGACGGCTACACATTTCCTCGGGCGGCCGCCTCCCGGCCTCCGTGGAGCGCGGGATGCACGGTCCCATCGACAAGCCTCTCCCGTTTTTACCGTGGCGTCGCGGTTCACCACGGCAGGCGGGTCGGTCTCCTCCGCATAAAAAGGGGGACCCCCGCTTTTTGTTCCACGAAATCGCACAAGCTTTTTTCGCATCCACGGTTTGCCACCGCACACCAAAATGCCGATCCGGCTGCCTACTTTAGCCAACAGGTGGAGCCAGGCGCGCCGTACTTGCGCGGCACTTCCCACGTCCACCGAAGTCGGTGCCAAGGACCACTTTCGGCGCCGGAGCCGCGTACGAGCCTACTCGAGGCGGAAGAACGAAGCCAGCAAGGGCCTGGCCGCAAGTGCGTTCAATTGTCGGGACGTCCAAGTCCCTCGTTCTTCCGTGCTTCCTCTTTCGGCAAGTCGTTGCGGCACCTTCCCAAAGCGCGCAGACCCGCTAATCGCGACGAGCGCGACGTGGCCGTGCCGCCTTTCCCTCGGCAGCAAGCAAAACGCCTGGCAACGTCGACGCTCCCCTAACCGCGATCTCGCACCGTGTTTCGTGTGGCGAATTCAAAAGCCGGCCGGCGCTGCTGCAACCATTACGGTCGGTACGCATACGCCGCGGAGGGCGGGACGGTCATCGGAGCGTGCGGTTCCTCCATCGAGTACTGCGCACCTCGGCCGTCGCATCGCCGTGCCATGACCGGCCGCGCGTCAACGCGAACCGGTGCCAGCGAGATCCCTCGCCTGCAAGAACCGACCGGCAGCCTCCGTCACCCGAGGACGCGGAGGCGCTTGCCGCGGACGGCGGGACGGTATGCACTGGTGCACAGCGGACCCGTCACATCGCCAGTTCCTTGACCGACCGCCGACGCTTGTGCCGTTCCTCTCGTACTTGGCAGTCGCCGCGCGATTGTCGGGTCTCGTTCTTGCACGCTCGAACGGTCGGGAGGGCACTCGGCTGGCGTTTCGGGAACGCGCAGCCTCGCCTTCTACCGACGTAACCACGACTCGCCGTTCGCGCTCCGCCGCTCCTGTTTACAGTACTAGGCGGTCCCGCAGCGGTCGGGTCGCGCATTTCGAGCGCTTCGAGCCACGGTGCAGTGGCGGGTCGAAAGCCGACCTATGAGTGCGTTGCGCCGTTTGTACCCGCGTCCGCCACCTGGCCGACCGTCCAAGGTCGCGGTGTTGGCGTCCGCTGGGCGCAACAATTTGTCACGGGGTGCCGCTCCACATTCAGGCAGCCCCGTGGGGAAAAGCCGACCCCGCGTCCAAACGGGGTCAGCGGCAGAAAGTGTCGGGCGCAGACGCAGCTGAGGCGCTCACCCTTCACAATCCGTTAATGATCCTTCCGCAGGTTCACCTACGGAAACCTTGTTACGACTTTTACTTCCTCTAAATGATCAAGTTTGGTCATCTTTCCAACAGACCGGCGCAACCGAAAGGCCGCGCCGGACATCGGTCCGAAGACCTCACTAAATCATTCAATCGGTAGTAGCGACGGGCGGTGTGTACAAAGGGCAGGGACGTAATCAACGCGAGCTTATGACTCGCGCTTACTGGGAATTCCTCGTTCAAGGGGAACAATTGCAAGCCCCTATCCCAATCACGAAAGAAGTTCCACGGGTTACCCAGTCTTTTCAGACAGGGATAAAGACACGCTGCTTCCTTCAGTGTAGCGCGCGTGCGGCCCCGGACATCTAAGGGCATCACAGACCTGTTATTGCTCTGTTTCGTGCGGCTAGGAGCCGCTTGTCCCTCTAAGAAGGTTGTAAGGTGCTGGGAACCCCGCACCTATTTAATAGGCTAGAGTCTCGTTCGTTATCGGAATTAACCAGACAAATCGCTCCACCAACTAAGAACGGCCATGCACCACCATCCACCGAATCAAGAAAGAGCTCTCAATCTGTCAATCCTCCCAGTGTCCGGGCCGGGTAAGTTTTCCCGTGTTGAGTCAAATTAAGCCGCAGGCTCCACTCCTGGTGGTGCCCTTCCGTCAATTCCTTTAAGTTTCAGCTTTGCAACCATACTTCCCCCGGAACCCAAATACTTTGGTTTCCCGGAAGCTGCCCGCCGAGTCATTTGAGTAACTCAGGCGGATCGCTGGTTGGCATCGTTTATGGTCAGAACTAGGGCGGTATCTGATCGCCTTCGAACCTCTGACTTTCGTTCTTGATCAATGAAAACATTCTTGGCAAATGCTTTCGCAGTAGTTCGTCTTGCGACGGTCCAAGAATTTCACCTCTAGCGCCGCAATACGAATGCCCCCGTCCGTCCCTCTTAATCATTACCTCGTATTCCAAAAACCAACAGAACAGAAACGAGGTCTTGTTCTATTATTCCATGCAAGTTTATTCAGGCGACTCGCCTGCGTTGAGCACTCTAATTTTTTCAAAGTAAAAGCACCGGCCATCTCGAGGCACACAATGAAGTGCACCAAGAAAGAACCGGCATGATGTTCAGTCCGAGCCGTCGCATCGGGTAGATGCACTACTCGTCTGGAACTGAGATCCAACTACGAGCTTTTTAACCGCAGCAGCTTTAGTATACGCTATTGGAGCTGGAATTACCGCGGCTGCTGGCACCAGACTTGCCCTCCAATTGATCCTCGTTAAAGGATTTAGAGTGTACTCATTTCAATTACGGGGCCTCAAAAGAGTCCCGTATTGTTATTTTTCGTCACTACCTCCCCGTGCCGGGAGTGGGTAATTTGCGCGCCTGCTGCCTTCCTTGGATGTGGTAGCCGTTTCTCAGGCTCCCTCTCCGGAATCGAACCCTGATTCTCCGTTACCCGTAACAACCATGGTAAGCAAGTAACCTACCATCGAAAGTTGATAAGGCAGACACTTGAAAGAAACGTCGCCGGCTCGTGGCCATGCGATCAGCACAAAGTTATCCAGAGTCACCACACAATACGGGCCGAAACCCGATCGATCTTGGTCTAATAAAAGCACCCGTTACCCAAAGGGCTCCAGGCTCACTGCATGTATTAGCTCTAGAATTGCCACAGTTATCCAAGTAGGAAGAAACGATCTAAGGAACCATAACTGATTTAATGAGCCATTCGCGGTTTCGCCTTATTTCGGCATGTACTTAGACATGCATGGCTTAATCTTTGAGACAAGCATATGATTACTGGCAGGATCAACCAGGTAATCGTTCGACTGCGCGTCCGTCCTCGCCTTCGGCGGGCCGGACGCAGTCTGTGTGCGGCGGAGGCCACCTTCAGGCGCCCCAACACGCTTATTTTGCACTCCGAGATGACGGCGTTCGAGCTCGCTACGGCACAACCTTCCCGAAAGACGAGTGGGAGCCGTGCGGCAAGAAGCACGTTCATGCTCGCTCTTTTTCGTTGCATCGACTCGGTCGCGCCGTGCGGGTTGCCCAAGCCCGCTGCACTGTCGGTGGACCGGCCGGAACTAGCAACGGAGCCGAGACTGCAAAGCCGCCAGACGACGGGTCACGCCCGCGTCTTCGGCGCTTTCGCATCTGAATCGCCCGAGGACGACACGGAACACACCTCGATATCGTGGTAAAACGGCACCGTCCGACAACCAGCCCCTAACGCATCAAGCGGATGAGGCTGCAGACGACTGCCGTGGATTCCCCTGGAGCAGACCCGAGGACACGCTTGACGAGGCCGAAGCCCGCCGCATATCAGACACCCGGTCGCTTTCGCGTACGCCGCTCACGAGAACCCCCACATAATAGCAGCGATAAGTACCCAGACCTCCTTGGGCACTAATACGAGCGTACTCGAGAAAATTTCACCGCGGGTGTGCCCCGAAACGTGTGGCACGTTGAGCGTGCCACAAGTCTACGTCGCTCTCAAACCCGCCGAGGTCGTAGAATTTGCGACCCTACTCACGAAATTCCCACCGAGGATACGGCCGCAAACGTACCGCACCTTGGGTAGGCCACGAGTTTGTGCAACACTACGCTGACGGCACAGCACCGAGGTCGTGCGCGCACGCACGGGAAAATTCCGCCGCGGTTTCTGCCGAAAACGTGAGGCACCACGACTCTCCGCAAGTTCGCGTCGACTGCGAAAGACCGAAGTCGTGAACGACGTGTCCGCTACTCGCCGCCGACACGCTGGACACCAAACGTACAACGACTCGACGGCGTCGTAGAGGCCCACGACGCGGTTTTCCTTAACGACGTCTCGGCGTGGCACCGACAGGTTAGAACGGCCGACCAACGTTCCCTGTCCGCCGTTCGGCTCAGTCGAAGGGCTCGGCGACTTCGGCAACGCTGCGAAGCCGCACGGTGACGCACGCCATGTCCCCATTTTTTTTTTTTTTTCTTTCTGCGTCTGCCGGGGTGCCCCTATAATAGCAGCGATAAGCACCCAGACCGCCGTGGGTCGCTCGCCCCGGCTGACGTGGTTTTTCGTACTCCTGCGGCGGTCGCCGTCAAGCACGTCCAAATACGCTACTTTCGTGGGCGCATTCACGCTCTTTCGCTTCGCCGGAGTGCCAGCACTCACTCTGCCAAAAACGGCGAACATCCGAGCGGCGGTTCCCACTTTTGCGTCGGCGTCGCAAACCCCGCCCCGGCAGACGAGGTTTGCCGTACTCGTGCGACGGTGGCCGGCGGGCACGTCGAAAGACGCCGATATCGTGCGCGAATTGGCGCACCTTGGCTTCACCGGAGTGCCGCCACTGACTCCTCCAAAAACGGCGAAGATCCGAGCGGCGCTTCCCACTTTCGCATCGGCGTCCCGAACTCCGCCCCGGCTGACGCGGTTTACCGTACTCGTGCGACGGTCGCCGGCGAGCACGTGGAAAGACGCCGATATCGTGCCCGAATCGGCTCCGTTCGGCTTCGCCGGAGTGCCAGCACTGGCTCGGCGAAAGACGACGAACATCCGAGCGACGGTTCTCACTATTGCGTACGCGTCGCAAACCCCGCCCCGGCAGACGCACTTTGCCGTACTCGTGCGACGGTCGCCGGCGAGCACGTAGAAAGACGCCGATATCGTGCCGGAATCGGCCCCGTTTGGCTTCGCCGGAGTGCCAGCACTCACTCGGCCACAAACGGCGAACATCCGAGCGGCGGTTCCCACTTAGCCGTCGGCGTCCCGAACTCCGCCCCGGCAGACGCGGTTGCCGAGCTCGTGCGACTAGCGACCGCGAAGCCGTCTCGCGACGCCGCTTTCGTGCGCGGCTCCCACTGCGACCTGGGTCACCCGAGGTCGACGAGCAAGAAAGAATGTCGAAAAAAAATTTTTTTTTTTTTTGCGTCTGCCGGGGTGCCCCTATAATAGCAGCGATAAGCACCCAGACCGCCATGGGTCGCTCGCCCCGGCTGACGTGGTTTTTCGTTTTCCTGCGGTGGTCGTCGTCAAGCACGTCCAAACACGCCACTTTCGTGGGCGCATTCGCGCTCTTTCGCTTCGCCGGAGTGCCAGCACTCACTCTGCCAAAAACGGCGAACATCCTAGTGGCGGTTCCCACTTTTGCGTCGGCGTCGCCAACCCCGCCCCGGCATACGCGGTTTGCCGTACTCGTGCGGCGGTGGCCGGCGGGCACGTCGAAAGACACCGATATCGTGCGCGAGTCGATGCTTCTTGGTCTCGCAGGAGGGCCGCCACTCACTCCTGCAAAAACGGCGAAGATCCGAGCGGCGCTTCCCACTTTTTCGTCGGCATCGCAAACCTCGCCCCGGCAGACGCGCTTTGCCGTACTCGTGCGACGGTCGCCGGCGAGCACGTCGAAATACGCCGATATCGTGCCCGAATCGGCCCCGTTTCGCTTCGCCGGAGTGCCAGCACTCACTCGGCCAAAAACGGCGAACATCCGAGCAGCGGTACCCACTTAGCCGTCGGCATCCCGAACTCCGCGCCGGCTGACGCGGTTGCCGAGCTCGTGCGACTAGCGACCGCGAACGCGTCTCGCGACGCCGCTTTCGTGCGCGGCTCCCATTGCGACCTGGGTTACCCGAGCTCGACCAGCAAAAAAGAAGGTCGAAAAAAAATTTTTTTTTTCTGCGTCTGCCGGGGTGCCCCTATAATAGCAGCGATAAGCACCCAGACCGCCGTGGGTCGCTCGCCCCGGCTGACGTGGTTTTTCGTACTCCTGCAGCGGTCGCCGTCAAGCACGTCCAAATACGCCACTTTCGTGGGCGCTTTCGCGCTCTTTCGCGTCGCCGGTGTGCCAGCACTCACTCTGCCAAAAACGGCGAACATCCTAGTGGCGGTTCCCACTTTTGCGTCGGCGTCGCCAACCCCGCCCCGGCATACGCGGTTTGCCGTACTCGTGCGGCGGTGGCCGGCGGGCACGTCGAAAGACACCGATATCGTGCGCGAGTCGATGCTTCTTGGTCTCGCAGGAGGGCCGCCACTCACTCCTGCAAAAACGGCGAAGATCCGAGCGGCGCTTCCCACTTTTTCGTCGGCATCGCAAACCTCGCCCCGGCAGACGCGCTTTGCCGTACTCGTGCGACGGTCGCCGGCGAGCACGTCGAAATACGCCGATATCGTGCCCGAATCGGCCCCGTTTCGCTTCGCCGGAGTGCCAGCACTCACTCGGCCAAAAACGGCGAACATCCGAGCAGCGGTACCCACTTAGCCGTCGGCATCCCGAACTCCGCGCCGGCTGACGCGGTTGCCGAGCTCGTGCGACTAGCGACCGCGAACGCGTCTCGCGACGCCGCTTTCGTGCGCGGCTCCCATTGCGACCTGGGTTACCCGAGCTCGACCAGCAAAAAAGAAGGTCGAAAAAAAATTTTTTTTTTCTGCGTCTGCCGGGGTGCCCCTATAATAGCAGCGATAAGCACCCAGACCGCCGTGGGTCGCTCGCCCCGGCTGACGTGGTTTTTCGTACTCCTGCAGCGGTCGCCGTCAAGCACGTCCAAATACGCCACTTTCGTGGGCGCTTTCGCGCTCTTTCGCGTCGCCGGTGTGCCAGCACTCACTCTGCCAAAAACGGCCAACATCCGAGCGGCGGTTCCCACTTTTGCGTCGGCGTCGTAAACCCCGCCCCGGCAGACGCGGTTTGCCCTACTCGTTCGACGGTCGCCGGCGAGCGCGTCGAAAGACGCCGATATCGTGCGCTAATTGGCGCTCCTTGGCTTCTCCGGAGTGCCGCCACTCACTCCTCCAAAAACGGCGAAGATCCGAGCGGCGTTCTCCACTTTCGCATCGGCGTCCCGAACTCCGCCCGGGCTGACGCGGTTTACCGTACTCGTGCGACGGTCGCCGCCGGGCACGTCGAAAGACGCCGATATCGTGCCGTAATCGGCCCCGTTTGGCTTCGCCCGAGTGCCAGCACTCACTCGGCCAAAAACGGCGAACATCCGAGCAGCGTTTCCCACTTTCGCATCGGCGTCCCGAAGCCCGCCCCGGCAGACGCGGTTTGCCCTACTCGAGCGACGGTCGCCGGCGATCACGTCGAAAGGCGCCGAATTCGTGCACGAATCGATGCTTCTTGGTCTCGCAGGAGGGCCGCCACTCACTCCTGCAAAAACGGCGAAGATCCGAGTTGCGCTTCCCACTTTTTCGTCGGCGTCCCGAACTACGCCCCGGCTGACGCGGTTTACCGTACTCGTGCGACGGTCGCCGGCGGGCACTTCAAAATACGCCGATTTCGTGGGCGCATTCACGCTGTTTCGCTTCCCCGGAGTGCCAACACTCACTCTGCCGAAAGCGGCGATCATCCGAGCGGCGGTTCCCACTTTTGCGTCGGCTTCGCAAACGGCGCCCCGGCAGACGCGCTCGTGCGACGTACTCGTGCGACGGTCGCCGGCGAGCACGTCGAAAGACGCCGATATCGTGCTCGAATCGACCCCGTTTCGCTTCGCCGGAGTGCTGCCAGTCACGGCGCAGAGAACGGCGAACAAGTGTTTTTTTTTTTTTTTTCCTAGAATTTGTGTTATAGAAGGCACATTTGATATCGGACGATAATTTTCAACTTTATCACGCGCACCGATTTTCGTGTAGAGGTTTGCAAGTTTATGGGAATTTCTCCACTTGGAATAATGCGATTTAGTAGTACTACGAGAACTTCATGGATGTACTCAAGGGTACGGGGCAAGTCAGTTACGTCAACACCTGCAGATTTTTTACACTTCAAACTGAAAATTGTTGGTTGTGAGTCCTCGTGTGATATTAAAGGCCGATTCGCTAACACATAGAACAAAGAAAGAAAGGAAGAAAAAACGCCCGCGCTCGCTCAAGAAACCTGGGTTCGCAACAAGTGGCAACAACAAGCAACCGAGCGAGTGCGCCAAAACCCGTGGCGGCCGAACAAACGCGAAGTCCCAACCGCGTCAGCCGGGGCGGCACGGGACAGGAAAAATCACTTCAGCCGGGGCGGCGGGGCACCGAATAAACCTCGTCACCTCGTCGCAGGATAAAAGAGGAAACAAAAAGTCTAAACAGCGTCTGCTGGAGCGAATGCGTAATAAAACAACAACAACAACAAAAAAAAAACACCCGCGCTCAAGAAGTCTGCAATCCTCACAAAGGCGACTGTGACCGAGCAGCGTCAGCCGGGGCCGTGCGGAAACGGAAAAACCGCGACTACCGGGGCGTCGAGGCACCGAAAAATCCACTTCAGCCGCGGCGAAAAAAAAAACAAAAAGAAAGACGGAGGGGGGGGGGGGGAACCACGTCTGCCGGGGCGAAGGAAAAAAAAAAACGCGTCTGCCGGGGCGAGCCCGGTGCGGCACCACCGGGAAAACTGTGGCAAACAGACATGGCGATCGAGTGAGTGGGCCGCCAGCCAGGCTCAGCCAAAAGTGCAAAGTCCGAACTGCGTCAGCCGGGGCGGCAAAAACCGCGTCAGCCGGGGCGGCGCAAAAAACCGCGTCTGCCGGGGCGGCACGAAACCGCGTCAGCCGGGGCGGGGCGAAAACTGCGTCAGCCGGGGCGAAAAGAAAAAAAAAAAACGCGTCTGCCGGGGCAAGCCCGGGTGCGGCACCACCGGGAAAACTGTGGCAAACAGACATGGCGATCGAGTGAGTGGGCCGCCAGCCAGGCACAGCCGAAAAGTGCAAAGTCCGAACCGTGTCAGCCGGGGCGACGCAAAAAACCGCGTCAGCCGGGCGGCGCGAAAACCGCGTCAGCCGGGGCGGCACGAAACCGCGTCAGCCGGGGCGGCGCGAAAACTGCGTCAGCCGGGGCGGCGCGAAAACCTCGTCAGCCGGGGCGAGCGAAAAGGGGGGGGGGGAACCACGTCTGCCGGGGCGAAAGAAAAAAAAAACGCGTCTGCCGGGGCGAGCCCGGGTGCGGCACCACCGGGAAGACTGTGGCAAACAGACATGGCGATCGAGTGAGTGGGCCGCCAGCCAGGCTCAGCCCAAAAAGTGCCAAGTCCGAACTGCGTCAGCCGGGGCGGCAAAAACCGCGTCAGCCGGGGCGGCGCGAAAACCGCGTCTGCCGGGGCGGCGCGAAAACTGCGTCTGCCGGGGCGAGCCCGGGTGCGGCACCACCGGGAAAACTGTGGCAAACAGACATGGCGATCGAGTGAGTGGGCCGCCAGCCAGGCACAGCCGAAAAGTGCTAAGTCCGAACTGCGTCTGCCGGGGCGGCACGAAACCGCGTCAGCCGGGGCGGCGCGAAAACCGCGTCTGCCGGGGCGGCACGAAACCGCGTCAGCCGGGCGGCGCGAAAACTGCGTCAGCCGGGGCGAGCCCGGGTGCGGCACCACCGGGAAAACTGTGGCAAACAGACATGGCGATCGAGTGAGTGGGCCGCCAGCCAGGCACAGCCGAAAAGTGCTAAGTCCGAACTGCGTCTGCCGGGGCGGCACGAAACCGCGTCAGCCGGGGCGGCGCGAAAACCGCGTCTGCCGGGGCGGCACGAAACCGCGTCAGCCGGGGCGGCGCGAAAACTGCGTCAGCCGGGCGAGCCCGGGTGCGGCACCACCGGGAAAACTGTGGCAAACAGACATGGCGATCGAGTGAGTGGGCCGCCAGCCAGGCACAGCCGAAAAGTGCTAAGTCCGAACTGCGTCAGCCGGGGCGGCAAAAACCGCGTCAGCCGGGGCGGCGCAAAAAACCGCGTCTGCCGGGGCGGCACGAAACCGCGTCAGCCGGGGCGGCGCGAAAACTGCGTCAGCCGGGGCGAAAGAAAAAAAAAAAAACGCGTCTGCCGGGGCGAGCCCGGGTGCGGCACCACCGGGAAAACTGTGGCAAACAGACATGGCGATCGAGTGAGTGGGCCGCCAGCCAGGCACAGCCGAAAAGTGCTAAGTCCGAAACTGCGTCTGCCGGGGCGGCACGAAACCGCGTCAGCCGGGGCGGCGCGAAAACCGCGTCTGCCGGGGCGGCACGAAACCGCGTCAGCCGGGGCGGCGCGAAAACTGCGTCAGCCGGGGCGAGCCCGGGTGCGGCACCACCGGGAAAACTGTGGCAAACAGACATGGCGATCGAGTGAGTGGGCCGCCAGCCAGGCACAGCGAAAAGTGCTAAGTCCGAACTGCGTCTGCCGGGGCGGCACGAAACCGCGTCAGCCGGGGCGGCGCGAAAACCGCGTCTGCCGGGGCGGCACGAAACCGCGTCAGCCGGGGCGGCGCGAAAACTGCGTCAGCCGGGGCGAGCCCGGGTGCGGCACCACCGGGAAAACTGTGGCAAACAGACATGGCGATCGAGTGAGTGGGCCGCCAGCCAGGCACAGCCGAAAAGTGCAAAGTCCGAACCGTGTCAGCCGGGGCGACGCAAAAACCGCGTCAGCCGGGGCGGCGCGAAAACCGCGTCAGCCGGGGCGGCACGAAACCGCGTCAGCCGGGGCGGCGCGAAAACTGCGTCAGCCGGGGCGGCGCGAAAACCTCGTCAGCCGGGGCGAGCGAAAGGGGGGGGGGGAACCACGTCTGCCGGGGCGAAAGAAAAAAAAAACGCGTCTGCCGGGGCGAGCCCGGGTGCGGCACCACCGGGAAGACTGTGGCAAACAGACATGGCGATCGAGTGAGTGGGCCGCCAGCCAGGCTCAGCCCAAAAAGTGCCAAGTCCGAACTGCGTCAGCCGGGGCGGCAAAAACCGCGTCAGCCGGGGCGGCGCGAAAACCGCGTCTGCCGGGGCGGCGCGAAAACTGCGTCAGCCGGGGCGAGCCCGGGTGCGGCACCACCGGGAAAACTGTGGCTAACAGACATGGCGATCGAGTGAGTGGGCCACCAGCCAGGCTCAGCCAAAAAGTGCCAAGTCCGAACTGCGTCAGCCGGGGCGGCAAAAACCGCGTCAGCCGGGGCGGTGCAAAAAAACCGCGTCTGCCGGGGCGGCACGAAACCGCGTCAGCCGGGGCGGCGCGAAAACTGCGTCAGCCGGGGCGAAAGAAAAAAAAAAACGCGTCTGCCGGGGCGAGCCCGGGTGCGGCACCACCGGGAAAACTGTGGCAAACAGACATGGCGATCGAGTGAGTGGGCCGCCAGCCAGGCACAGCCGAAAAGTGCTAAGTCCGAACTGCGTCTGCCGGGGCGGCACGAAACCGCGTCAGCCGGGGCGGCGCGAAAACCGCGTCTGCCGGGGCGGCACGAAACCGCGTCAGCCGGGGCGGCGCGAAAACTGCGTCAGCCGGGGCGAGCCCGGGTGCGGCACCACCGGGAAAACTGTGGCAAACAGACATGGCGATCGAGTGAGTGGGCCGCCAGCCAGGCACAGCCGAAAAGTGCTAAGTCCGAACTGCGTCTGCCGGGGCGGCACGAAACCGCGTCAGCCGGGGCGGCGCGAAAACCGCGTCTGCCGGGGCGGCACGAAACCGCGTCAGCCGGGGCGGCGCGAAAACTGCGTCAGCCGGGGCGAGCCCGGGTGCGGCACCACCGGGAAAACTGTGGCAAACAGACATGGCGATCGAGTGAGTGGGCCGCCAGCCAGGCACAGCCGAAAAGTGCTAAGTCCGAACTGCGTCAGCCGGGGCGGCAAAAACCGCGTCAGCCGGGGCGGCGCAAAAAACCGCGTCTGCCGGGGCGGCACGAAACCGCGTCAGCCGGGGCGGCGCGAAAACTGCGTCAGCCGGGGCGAAAGAAAAAAAAAAACGCGTCTGCCGGGGCGAGCCCGGGTGCGGCACCACCGGGAAAACTGTGGCAAACAGACATGGCGATCGAGTGAGTGGGCCGCCAGCCAGGCACAGCCGAAAAGTGCTAAGTCCGAACTGCGTCTGCCGGGGCGGCACGAAACCGCGTCAGCCGGGGCGGCGCGAAAACCGCGTCTGCCGGGGCGGCACGAAACCGCGTCAGCCGGGGCGGCGCGAAAACTGCGTCAGCGGGGCGAGCCCGGGTGCGGCACCACCGGGAAAACTGTGGCAAACAGACATGGCGATTGAGTGAGTGGGCCGCCAGCCAGGCACAGCCGAAAAGTGCTAAGTCCGAACTGCGTCTGCCGGGGCGGCACGAAACCGCGTCAGCCGGGGCGGCGCGAAAACCGCGTCTGCCGGGGCGGCACGAAACCGCGTCAGCCGGGGCGGCGCGAAAACTGCGTCAGCCGGGGCGAGCCCGGGTGCGGCACCACCGGGAAAACTGTGGCAAACAGACATGGCGATCGAGTGAGTGGGCCGCCAGCCAGGCACAGCCGAAAAGTGCTAAGTCCGAACTGCGTCTGCCGGGGCGGCACGAAACCGCGTCAGCCGGGGCGGCGCGAAAACCGCGTCTGCCGGGGCGGCACGAAACCGCGTCAGCCGGGGCGGCGCGAAAACTGCGTCAGCCGGGGCGAGCCCGGGTGCGGCACCACCGGGAAAACTGTGGCAAACAGACATGGCGATCGAGTGAGTGGGCCGCCAGCCAGGCACAGCCGAAAAGTGCAAAGTCCGAACCGTGTCAGCCGGGGCGACGCAAAAACCGCGTCAGCCGGGCGGCGCGAAAACCGCGTCTGCCGGGGCGGCACGAAACCGCGTCAGCCGGGGCGGCGCGAAAACTGCGTCAGCCGGGGCGAGCCCGGGTGCGGCACCACCGGGAAAACTGTGGCAAACAGACATGGCGATCGAGTGAGTGGGCCGCCAGCCAGGCACAGCCGAAAAGTGCTAAGTCCGAACTGCGTCAGCCGGGGCGGCAAAAACCGCGTCAGCCGGGGCGGCGCAAAAACCGCGTCTGCCGGGGCGAAATAAAAAAAAAAAAACAAAGAAAAAAGCCGCGCTTAATCAAAAGAAAACAAAGAAAAAAGCTTGCGCTTAATCAAAAGAAAACAAACAAAAAAAGTTCGCGCTTAAGCCTGGCGGTGGAACCACCGGGGCAAACAGACCTGGCGATCGAGTGAGTGGGCCGCCAGCCAGGCACAGCCAAAAAGTGCAAAGTCCGAACCGCGTCAGCCGGGGCGGCGCGAAAACCGCGTCAGCCGGGGCGGCGCGAAAACCGCGTCAGCCGGGGCGGCGCAAAAACCGCGTCAGCCGGGGCGGCGCAAAAACTGCGTCAGCCGGGGCGGCACGGAAAAACGAAAACCGCGTCAGCCGGGGCGACATCAAAATGAGGAAAAAAAAAAAAAAACTGCCTTAGGACACCTGCGTACACTTTCATGCGTTTGGGCATATCTCTCTGTAACACGCGCGCCCCTCGTTACGCGCGGCACTCTGTTTTCTCCGACACCCATATTTCGGCGGCATGTGGCACGCGCGCCCGTCCCTACGCACGGCACACCGCAGTGCTTTCTCGATATTTTTCTTTTCCTCCAACACCGTCATCTATAGGCTTTTAGTGACCTGTTGCTCGTGGCACAAGTTCGCTTGCTCTGACACCTCTTGCATGCGCACCGTTTTTGCGCACGGTGCTATGCCGCAAAGCACGGCAGTCGCATGCGTTTCTCTCAGGCACCTCTTTTTTGACACAACGCTGTGGTGCTTAGAAACACACGCGCCGCTTTTGCGCACAGAACTCCACCGTACAGCACGGTAGTCACGTTTGTTCCACACGAACAGCAGTGTGCATCGTGCTACGACACTTTGAAAGCTTTTTCTTCCGAGTCTCGACCGCGCTGTTCCTTTCGTACTTGGCGCGATTTTGGGACCAGCTTTGTTTTAAACCCCTACTGCGCGCCGTTCCTTTCGTACT
>NW_027465094.1:47500-55755 GCF_043290135.1 Rhipicephalus microplus | reverse complement strand
GAGCGCCAATTAGCGCACGATATCGGCGTCTTTCGACGCGCTCGCCGGCGACCGTCGAACGAGTAGGGCAAACCGCGTCTGCCGGGGCGGGGTTTACGACGCCGACGCAAAAGTGGGAACCGCCGCTCGGATGTTGGCCGTTTTTGGCAGAGTGAGTGCTGGCACACCGGCGACGCGAAAGAGCGCGAAAGCGCCCACGAAAGTGGCGTATTTGGACGTGCTTGACGGCGACCGCTGCAGGAGTACGAAAAACCACGTCAGCCGGGGCGAGCGACCCACGGCGGTCTGGGTGCTTATCGCTGCTATTATAGGGGCACCCCGGCAGACGCAGAAAAAAAAAATTTTTTTTCGACCTTCTTTTTTGCTGGTCGAGCTCGGGTAACCCAGGTCGCAATGGGAGCCGCGCACGAAAGCGGCGTCGCGAGACGCGTTCGCGGTCGCTAGTCGCACGAGCTCGGCAACCGCGTCAGCCGGCGCGGAGTTCGGGATGCCGACGGCTAAGTGGGTACCGCTGCTCGGATGTTCGCCGTTTTTGGCCGAGTGAGTGCTGGCACTCCGGCGAAGCGAAACGGGGCCGATTCGGGCACGATATCGGCGTATTTCGACGTGCTCGCCGGCGACCGTCGCACGAGTACGGCAAAGCGCGTCTGCCGGGGCGAGGTTTGCGATGCCGACGAAAAAGTGGGAAGCGCCGCTCGGATCTTCGCCGTTTTTGCAGGAGTGAGTGGCGGCCCTCCTGCGAGACCAAGAAGCATCGACTCGCGCACGATATCGGTGTCTTTCGACGTGCCCGCCGGCCACCGCCGCACGAGTACGGCAAACCGCGTATGCCGGGGCGGGGTTGGCGACGCCGACGCAAAAGTGGGAACCGCCACTAGGATGTTCGCCGTTTTTGGCAGAGTGAGTGCTGGCACACCGGCGACGCGAAAGAGCGCGAAAGCGCCCACGAAAGTGGCGTATTTGGACGTGCTTGACGGCGACCGCTGCAGGAGTACGAAAAACCACGTCAGCCGGGGCGAGCGACCCACGGCGGTCTGGGTGCTTATCGCTGCTATTATAGGGGCACCCCGGCAGACGCAGAAAAAAAAAATTTTTTTTCGACCTTCTTTTTTGCTGGTCGAGCTCGGGTAACCCAGGTCGCAATGGGAGCCGCGCACGAAAGCGGCGTCGCGAGACGCGTTCGCGGTCGCTAGTCGCACGAGCTCGGCAACCGCGTCAGCCGGCGCGGAGTTCGGGATGCCGACGGCTAAGTGGGTACCGCTGCTCGGATGTTCGCCGTTTTTGGCCGAGTGAGTGCTGGCACTCCGGCGAAGCGAAACGGGGCCGATTCGGGCACGATATCGGCGTATTTCGACGTGCTCGCCGGCGACCGTCGCACGAGTACGGCAAAGCGCGTCTGCCGGGGCGAGGTTTGCGATGCCGACGAAAAAGTGGGAAGCGCCGCTCGGATCTTCGCCGTTTTTGCAGGAGTGAGTGGCGGCCCTCCTGCGAGACCAAGAAGCATCGACTCGCGCACGATATCGGTGTCTTTCGACGTGCCCGCCGGCCACCGCCGCACGAGTACGGCAAACCGCGTATGCCGGGGCGGGGTTGGCGACGCCGACGCAAAAGTGGGAACCGCCACTAGGATGTTCGCCGTTTTTGGCAGAGTGAGTGCTGGCACTCCGGCGAAGCGAAAGAGCGCGAATGCGCCCACGAAAGTGGCGTGTTTGGACGTGCTTGACGACGACCACCGCAGGAAAACGAAAAACCACGTCAGCCGGGGCGAGCGACCCATGGCGGTCTGGGTGCTTATCGCTGCTATTATAGGGGCACCCCGGCAGACGCAAAAAAAAAAAAAATTTTTTTTCGACATTCTTTCTTGCTCGTCGACCTCGGGTGACCCAGGTCGCAGTGGGAGCCGCGCACGAAAGCGGCGTCGCGAGACGGCTTCGCGGTCGCTAGTCGCACGAGCTCGGCAACCGCGTCTGCCGGGGCGGAGTTCGGGACGCCGACGGCTAAGTGGGAACCGCCGCTCGGATGTTCGCCGTTTGTGGCCGAGTGAGTGCTGGCACTCCGGCGAAGCCAAACGGGGCCGATTCCGGCACGATATCGGCGTCTTTCTACGTGCTCGCCGGCGACCGTCGCACGAGTACGGCAAAGTGCGTCTGCCGGGGCGGGGTTTGCGACGCGTACGCAATAGTGAGAACCGTCGCTCGGATGTTCGTCGTCTTTCGCCGAGCCAGTGCTGGCACTCCGGCGAAGCCGAACGGAGCCGATTCGGGCACGATATCGGCGTCTTTCCACGTGCTCGCCGGCGACCGTCGCACGAGTACGGTAAACCGCGTCAGCCGGGGCGGAGTTCGGGACGCCGATGCGAAAGTGGGAAGCGCCGCTCGGATCTTCGCCGTTTTTGGAGGAGTCAGTGGCGGCACTCCGGTGAAGCCAAGGTGCGCCAATTCGCGCACGATATCGGCGTCTTTCGACGTGCCCGCCGGCCACCGTCGCACGAGTACGGCAAACCTCGTCTGCCGGGGCGGGGTTTGCGACGCCGACGCAAAAGTGGGAACCGCCGCTCGGATGTTCGCCGTTTTTGGCAGAGTGAGTGCTGGCACTCCGGCGAAGCGAAAGAGCGTGAATGCGCCCACGAAAGTAGCGTATTTGGACGTGCTTGACGGCGACCGCCGCAGGAGTACGAAAAACCACGTCAGCCGGGGCGAGCGACCCACGGCGGTCTGGGTGCTTATCGCTGCTATTATAGGGGCACCCCGGCAGACGCAGAAAGAAAAAAAAAAAAATGGGGACATGGCGTGCGTCACCGTGCGGCTTCGCAGCGTTGCCGAAGTCGCCGAGCCCTTCGACTGAGCCGAACGGCGGACAGGGAACGTTGGTCGGCCGTTCTAACCTGTCGGTGCCACGCCGAGACGTCGTTAAGGAAAACCGCGTCGTGGGCCTCTACGACGCCGTCGAGTCGTTGTACGTTTGGTGTCCAGCGTGTCGGCGGCGAGTAGCGGACACGTCGTTCACGACTTCGGTCTTTCGCAGTCGACGCGAACTTGCGGAGAGTCGTGGTGCCTCACGTTTTCGGCAGAAACCGCGGCGGAATTTTCCCGTGCGTGCGCGCACGACCTCGGTGCTGTGCCGTCAGCGTAGTGTTGCACAAACTCGTGGCCTACCCAAGGTGCGGTACGTTTGCGGCCGTATCCTCGGTGGGAATTTCGTGAGCAGGGTCGCAAATTCTACGACCTCGGCGGGTTTGAGAGCGACGTAGACTTGTGGCACGCTCAACGTGCCACACGTTTCGGGGCACACCCGCGGTGAAATTTTCTCGAGTACGCTCGTATTAGTGCCCAAGGAGGTCTGGGTACTTATCGCTGCTATTATGTGGGGGTTCTCGTGAGCGGCGTACGCGAAAGCGACCGGGTGTCTGATATGCGGCGGGCTTCGGCCTCGTCAAGCGTGTCCTCGGGTCTGCTCCAGGGGAATCCACGGCAGTCGTCTGCAGCCTCATCCGCTTGATGCGTTAGGGGCTGGTTGTCGGACGGTGCCGTTTTACCACGATATCGAGGTGTGTTCCGTGTCGTCCTCGGGCGATTCAGATGCGAAAGCGCCGAAGACGCGGGCGTGACCCGTCGTCTGGCGGCTTTGCAGTCTCGGCTCCGTTGCTAGTTCCGGCCGGTCCACCGACAGTGCAGCGGGCTTGGGCAACCCGCACGGCGCGACCGAGTCGATGCAACGAAAAAGAGCGAGCATGAACGTGCTTCTTGCCGCACGGCTCCCACTCGTCTTTCGGGAAGGTTGTGCCGTAGCGAGCTCGAACGCCGTCATCTCGGAGTGCAAAATAAGCGTGTTGGGGCGCCTGAAGGTGGCCTCCGCCGCACACAGACTGCGTCCGGCCCGCCGAAGGCGAGGACGGACGCGCAGTCGAACGATTACCTGGTTGATCCTGCCAGTAATCATATGCTTGTCTCAAAGATTAAGCCATGCATGTCTAAGTACATGCCGAAATAAGGCGAAACCGCGAATGGCTCATTAAATCAGTTATGGTTCCTTAGATCGTTTCTTCCTACTTGGATAACTGTGGCAATTCTAGAGCTAATACATGCAGTGAGCCTGGAGCCCTTTGGGTAACGGGTGCTTTTATTAGACCAAGATCGATCGGGTTTCGGCCCGTATTGTGTGGTGACTCTGGATAACTTTGTGCTGATCGCATGGCCACGAGCCGGCGACGTTTCTTTCAAGTGTCTGCCTTATCAACTTTCGATGGTAGGTTACTTGCTTACCATGGTTGTTACGGGTAACGGAGAATCAGGGTTCGATTCCGGAGAGGGAGCCTGAGAAACGGCTACCACATCCAAGGAAGGCAGCAGGCGCGCAAATTACCCACTCCCGGCACGGGGAGGTAGTGACGAAAAATAACAATACGGGACTCTTTTGAGGCCCCGTAATTGAAATGAGTACACTCTAAATCCTTTAACGAGGATCAATTGGAGGGCAAGTCTGGTGCCAGCAGCCGCGGTAATTCCAGCTCCAATAGCGTATACTAAAGCTGCTGCGGTTAAAAAGCTCGTAGTTGGATCTCAGTTCCAGACGAGTAGTGCATCTACCCGATGCGACGGCTCGGACTGAACATCATGCCGGTTCTTTCTTGGTGCACTTCATTGTGTGCCTCGAGATGGCCGGTGCTTTTACTTTGAAAAAATTAGAGTGCTCAACGCAGGCGAGTCGCCTGAATAAACTTGCATGGAATAATAGAACAAGACCTCGTTTCTGTTCTGTTGGTTTTTGGAATACGAGGTAATGATTAAGAGGGACGGACGGGGGCATTCGTATTGCGGCGCTAGAGGTGAAATTCTTGGACCGTCGCAAGACGAACTACTGCGAAAGCATTTGCCAAGAATGTTTTCATTGATCAAGAACGAAAGTCAGAGGTTCGAAGGCGATCAGATACCGCCCTAGTTCTGACCATAAACGATGCCAACCAGCGATCCGCCTGAGTTACTCAAATGACTCGGCGGGCAGCTTCCGGGAAACCAAAGTATTTGGGTTCCGGGGGAAGTATGGTTGCAAAGCTGAAACTTAAAGGAATTGACGGAAGGGCACCACCAGGAGTGGAGCCTGCGGCTTAATTTGACTCAACACGGGAAAACTTACCCGGCCCGGACACTGGGAGGATTGACAGATTGAGAGCTCTTTCTTGATTCGGTGGATGGTGGTGCATGGCCGTTCTTAGTTGGTGGAGCGATTTGTCTGGTTAATTCCGATAACGAACGAGACTCTAGCCTATTAAATAGGTGCGGGGTTCCCAGCACCTTACAACCTTCTTAGAGGGACAAGCGGCTCCTAGCCGCACGAAACAGAGCAATAACAGGTCTGTGATGCCCTTAGATGTCCGGGGCCGCACGCGCGCTACACTGAAGGAAGCAGCGTGTCTTTATCCCTGTCTGAAAAGACTGGGTAACCCGTGGAACTTCTTTCGTGATTGGGATAGGGGCTTGCAATTGTTCCCCTTGAACGAGGAATTCCCAGTAAGCGCGAGTCATAAGCTCGCGTTGATTACGTCCCTGCCCTTTGTACACACCGCCCGTCGCTACTACCGATTGAATGATTTAGTGAGGTCTTCGGACCGATGTCCGGCGCGGCCTTTCGGTTGCGCCGGTCTGTTGGAAAGATGACCAAACTTGATCATTTAGAGGAAGTAAAAGTCGTAACAAGGTTTCCGTAGGTGAACCTGCGGAAGGATCATTAACGGATTGTGAAGGGTGAGCGCCTCAGCTGCGTCTGCGCCCGACACTTTCTGCCGCTGACCCCGTTTGGACGCGGGGTCGGCTTTTCCCCACGGGGCTGCCTGAATGTGGAGCGGCACCCCGTGACAAATTGTTGCGCCCAGCGGACGCCAACACCGCGACCTTGGACGGTCGGCCAGGTGGCGGACGCGGGTACAAACGGCGCAACGCACTCATAGGTCGGCTTTCGACCCGCCACTGCACCGTGGCTCGAAGCGCTCGAAATGCGCGACCCGACCGCTGCGGGACCGCCTAGTACTGTAAACAGGAGCGGCGGAGCGCGAACGGCGAGTCGTGGTTACGTCGGTAGAAGGCGAGGCTGCGCGTTCCCGAAACGCCAGCCGAGTGCCCTCCCGACCGTTCGAGCGTGCAAGAACGAGACCCGACAATCGCGCGGCGACTGCCAAGTACGAGAGGAACGGCACAAGCGTCGGCGGTCGGTCAAGGAACTGGCGATGTGACGGGTCCGCTGTGCACCAGTGCATACCGTCCCGCCGTCCGCGGCAAGCGCCTCCGCGTCCTCGGGTGACGGAGGCTGCCGGTCGGTTCTTGCAGGCGAGGGATCTCGCTGGCACCGGTTCGCGTTGACGCGCGGCCGGTCATGGCACGGCGATGCGACGGCCGAGGTGCGCAGTACTCGATGGAGGAACCGCACGCTCCGATGACCGTCCCGCCCTCCGCGGCGTATGCGTACCGACCGTAATGGTTGCAGCAGCGCCGGCCGGCTTTTGAATTCGCCACACGAAACACGGTGCGAGATCGCGGTTAGGGGAGCGTCGACGTTGCCAGGCGTTTTGCTTGCTGCCGAGGGAAAGGCGGCACGGCCACGTCGCGCTCGTCGCGATTAGCGGGTCTGCGCGCTTTGGGAAGGTGCCGCAACGACTTGCCGAAAGAGGAAGCACGGAAGAACGAGGGACTTGGACGTCCCGACAATTGAACGCACTTGCGGCCAGGCCCTTGCTGGCTTCGTTCTTCCGCCTCGAGTAGGCTCGTACGCGGCTCCGGCGCCGAAAGTGGTCCTTGGCACCGACTTCGGTGGACGTGGGAAGTGCCGCGCAAGTACGGCGCGCCTGGCTCCACCTGTTGGCTAAAGTAGGCAGCCGGATCGGCATTTTGGTGTGCGGTGGCAAACCGTGGATGCGAAAAAAGCTTGTGCGATTTCGTGGAACAAAAAGCGGGGGTCCCCCTTTTTATGCGGAGGAGACCGACCCGCCTGCCGTGGTGAACCGCGACGCCACGGTAAAAACGGGAGAGGCTTGTCGATGGGACCGTGCATCCCGCGCTCCACGGAGGCCGGGAGGCGGCCGCCCGAGGAAATGTGTAGCCGTCGAGGCCCGCATCTGCGTGCACTCTTATCCAAATGGGTGTACCGCAGGCATTTTCTGGTTAGGCGGGCCAATGAGAGCGAGCACACAACGATACCTACGGGTCCGGCTTGGAGAACCGGCTTCGACGCCTCCCGAGTATTTATAGAGGGGTGGACCACGAAAGCACTCGCAAGTAGCGAAAGCGAAACGCCGTCCGAAACACACCGTTTGCTCGATTTGCGGCAGCCGAAAAAGGCGCGGCAGAGTTTTGGAGTCCAAGCGTGCGCTGAAAAGCGCCCTTCTTGGCCACTGTTTGGCCGAGTGCCAGAAACGTTTGGTTTTGACTGTACGGAATTGAACAAACACTTTTTCACGACTCTAAGCGGTGGATCACTCGGTTCTCGGGTCGATGAAGAACGCAGCCAGCTGCGAGACTTGGTGTGAATTGCAGGACACACTGAGCACTGATTCTTTGAACGCACATTGCGGCCTTGGGTCTTCCCTTGGCTTCGTCTGTCTGAGGGTCGGATCACATATCAAGAGAGCCTTCGGCGCACAAGGGAACGTGAGCCGTCGACTCGTTTTGACCGCGTCGGCAACACGGACAGCACGCTGAACACCTCACAGCGAGCGCCAACAGCGGCCACTCAAGGGCGAGACGGTGGCGACCGTCGTGCCAGAGCCCAACCGAAACGGGGGCGACCGACTGCATTGAGGATGTGGCACCTCGTTGAGACCGCCGCAGGACTTCGAGTCGGAAGGAAGCCTGCAGGGAAAGTGCGGTCGAGGTTGCGTACTCCTCTCTGCGACCGGGCGCGCAAGAGCTGCGAGAGCCACGGACGCGCAACTTTAACGCACGGTAAACACGAGGAGCGAAAGCCGGCCAGCAAAGCTTCTCCAGCCGTGCGCAAAGTGCGCGAGATCGCAGCCTTGCGTTGCGCTTGTTGCCCTCGAAGTAAGCAGGGTGTCCCGTAGACCGGGCGCTCGAACACGCTGCGGGGCCGTGCCTCCTCCAGGCTTTGCCGCGCGAACAGGGAACGTTCGCGCGCAAAGCGCAGGGAGGTGAGGAGGCTGCGCCCGACGTTTGCGGTTCGCTGCGTACGCGGTTGATGCGGAGAGCACGGCGCGACGACTTGCCGCGAAGCGGAAAAAGTCTCCCGCACGAGTTGGCGAAACGTTGGCG
>NW_027465094.1:27500-40000 GCF_043290135.1 Rhipicephalus microplus | reverse complement strand
TGTCTGTTTGCCACAGTTTTCCCGGTGGTGCCGCACCCGGGCTCGCCCCGGCTGACGCAGTTTTCGCGCCGCCCCGGCTGACGCGGTTTCGTGCCGCCCCGGCAGACGCGGTTTTCGCGCCGCCCCGGCTGACGCGGTTTCGTGCCGCCCCGGCAGACGCAGTTCGGACTTAGCACTTTTCGGCTGTGCCTGGCTGGCGGCCCACTCACTCGATCGCCATGTCTGTTTGCCACAGTTTTCCCGGTGGTGCCGCACCCGGGCTCGCCCCGGCTGACGCAGTTTTCGCGCCGCCCCGGCTGACGCGGTTTCGTGCCGCCCCGGCAGACGCGGTTTTCGCGCCGCCCCGGCTGACGCGGTTTCGTGCCGCCCCGGCAGACGCAGTTCGGACTTAGCACTTTTCGGCTGTGCCTGGCTGGCGGCCCACTCACTCGATCGCCATGTCTGTTTGCCACAGTTTTCCCGGTGGTGCCGCACCCGGGCTCGCCCCGGCTGACGCAGTTTTCGCGCCGCCCCGGCTGACGCGGTTTCGTGCCGCCCCGGCAGACGCGGTTTTCGCGCCGCCCCGGCTGACGCGGTTTCGTGCCGCCCCGGCAGACGCAGTTCGGACTTAGCACTTTTCGGCTGTGCCTGGCTGGCGGCCCACTCACTCGATCGCCATGTCTGTTTGCCACAGTTTTCCCGGTGGTGCCGCACCCGGGCTCGCCCCGGCTGACGCAGTTTTCGCGCCGCCCCGGCTGACGCGGTTTCGTGCCGCCCCGGCAGACGCGGTTTTCGCGCCGCCCCGGCTGACGCGGTTTCGTGCCGCCCCGGCAGACGCAGTTCGGACTTAGCACCTTTCGGCTGTGCCTGGCTGGCGGCCCACTCACTCGATCGCCATGTCTGTTTGCCACAGTTTTCCCGGTGGTGCCGCACCCGGGCTCGCCCCGGCAGACGCGTTTTTTTTTTTTCTTTCGCCCCGGCTGACGCAGTTTTCGCGCCGCCCCGGCTGACGCGGTTTCGTGCCGCCCCGGCAGACGCGGTTTTTTGCGCCGCCCCGGCTGACGCGGTTTTTGCCGCCCCGGCTGACGCAGTTCGGACTTAGCACTTTTCGGCTGTGCCTGGCTGGCGGCCCACTCACTCGATCGCCATGTCAGTTTGCCACAGTTTTCCCGGTGGTGCCGCACCCGGGCTCGCCCCGGCTGACGCAGTTTTCGCGCCGCCCCGGCTGACGCGGTTTCGTGCCGCCCCGGCAGACGCGGTTTTCGCGCCGCCCCGGCTGACGCGGTTTCGTGCCGCCCCGGCAGACGCAGTTCGGACTTAGCACTTTTCGGCTGTGCCTGGCTGGCGGCCCACTCACTCGATCGCCATGTCTGTTTGCCACAGTTTTCCCGGTGGTGCCGCACCCGGGCTCGCCCCGGCTGACGCAGTTTTCGCGCCGCCCCGGCTGACGCGGTTTCGTGCCGCCCCGGCAGACGCGGTTTTCGCGCCGCCCCGGCTGACGCGGTTTCGTGCCGCCCCGGCAGACGCAGTTCGGACTTAGCACTTTTCGGCTGTGCCTGGCTGGCGGCCCACTCACTCGATCGCCATGTCTGTTTGCCACAGTTTTCCCGGTGGTGCCGCACCCGGGCTCCGCCCCGGCTGACGCAGTTTTTCGCGCCGCCCCGGCTGACGCGGTTTCGTGCCGCCCCGGCAGACGCGGTTTTCGCGCCGCCCCGGCTGACGCGGTTTCGTGCCGCCCCGGCAGACGCAGTTCGGACTTAGCACTTTTCGGCTGTGCCTGGCTGGCGGCCCACTCACTCGATCGCCATGTCTGTTTGCCACAGTTTTCCCGGTGGTGCCGCACCCGGGCTCGCCCCGGCTGACGCAGTTTCGAGCCGCCCCGGCTGACGCGGTTTCGTGCCGCCCCGGCAGACGCGGTTTTCGCGCCGCCCCGGCTGACGCGGTTTCGTGCCGCCCCGGCAGACGCAGTTCGGACTTAGCACTTTTCGGCTGTGCCTGGCTGGCGGCCCACTCACTCGATCGCCATGTCTGTTTGCCACAGTTTTCCCGGTGGTGCCGCACCCGGGCTCGCCCCGGCAGACGCGTTTTTTTTTTTCTTTCGCCCCGGCTGACGCAGTTTTCGCGCCGCCCCGGCTGACGCGGTTTCGTGCCGCCCCGGCAGACGCGGTTTTTTTGCGCCGCCCCGGCTGACGCGGTTTTTGCCGCCCCGGCTGACGCAGTTCGGACTTGGCACTTTTTGGCTGAGCCTGGCTGGTGGCCCACTCACTCGATCGCCATGTCTGTTAGCCACAGTTTTCCCGGTGGTGCCGCACCCGGGCTCGCCCCGGCTGACGCAGTTTTCGCGCCGCCCCGGCAGACGCGGTTTTCGCGCCGCCCCGGCTGACGCGGTTTTTGCCGCCCCGGCTGACGCAGTTCGGACTTGGCACTTTTTGGGCTGAGCCTGGCTGGCGGCCCACTCACTCGATCGCCATGTCTGTTTGCCACAGTCTTCCCGGTGGTGCCGCACCCGGGCTCGCCCCGGCAGACGCGTTTTTTTTTCTTTCGCCCCGGCAGACGTGGTTCCCCCCCCCCCCTTTTCGCTCGCCCCGGCTGACGAGGTTTTCGCGCCGCCCCGGCTGACGCAGTTTTCGCGCCGCCCCGGCTGACGCGGTTTCGTGCCGCCCCGGCTGACGCGGTTTTCGCGCCGCCCCGGCTGACGCGGTTTTTGCGTCGCCCCGGCTGACACGGTTCGGACTTTGCACTTTTCGGCTGTGCCTGGCTGGCGGCCCACTCACTCGATCGCCATGTCTGTTTGCCACAGTTTTCCCGGTGGTGCCGCACCCGGGCTTGCCCCGGCAGACGCGTTTTTTTTTTTTCTTTTCGCCCCGGCTGACGCAGTTTTCGCCCCGCCCCGGCTGACGCGGTTTCGTGCCGCCCCGGCAGACGCGGTTTTTTGCGCCGCCCCGGCTGACGCGGTTTTTGCCGCCCCGGCTGACGCAGTTCGGACTTTGCACTTTTTGGCTGAGCCTGGCTGGCGGCCCACTCACTCGATCGCCATGTCTGTTTGCCACAGTTTTCCCGGTGGTGCCGCACCCGGGCTCGCCCCGGCAGACGCGTTTTTTTTTTTCCTTCGCCCCGGCAGACGTGGTTCCCCCCCCCCTCCGTCTTTCTTTTTGTTTTTTTTTTTCGCCGCGGCTGAAGTGGATTTTTCGGTGCCTCGACGCCCCGGTAGTCGCGGTTTTTCCGTTTCCGCACGGCCCCGGCTGACGCTGCTCGGTCACAGTCGCCTTTTGTGAGGATTGCAGACTTCTTGAGCGCGGGTGTTTTTTTTTTGTTGTTGTTGTTGTTTTATTACGCATTCGCTCCAGCAGACGCTGTTTAGACTTTTTGTTTCCTCTTTTATCCTGCGACGAGGTGACGAGGTTTATTCGGTGCCCGCCGCCCCGGCTGAAGTGATTTTTCCTGTCCCGTGCCGCCCCGGCTGACGCGGTTGGGACTTCGCGTTTGTTCGGCCGCCACGGGTTTTGGCGCACTCGCTCGGTTGCTTGTTGTTGCCACTTGTTGCGAACCCAGGTTTCTTGAGCGAGCGCGGGCGTTTTTTCTTCCTTTCTTTCTTTGTTCTATGTGTTAGCGAATCGGCCTTTAATATCACACGAGGACTCACAACCAACAATTTTCAGTTTGAAGTGTAAAAAATCTGCAGGTGTTGACGTAACTGACTTGCCCCGTACCCTTGAGTACATCCATGAAGTTCTCGTAGTACTACTAAATCGCATTATTCCAAGTGGAGAAATTCCCATAAACTTGCAAACCTCTACACGAAAATCGGTGCGCGTGATAAAGTTGAAAATTATCGTCCGATATCAAATGTGCCTTCTATAACACAAATTCTAGGAAAAAAAAAAAAAACACTTGTTCGCCGTTTTCTGCGCCGTGACTGGCAGCACTCCGGCGAAGCGAAACGGGGTCGATTCGAGCACGATATCGGCGTCTTTCGACGTGCTCGCCGGCGACCGTCGCACGAGTACGTCGCACGAGCGCGTCTGCCGGGGCGCCGTTTGCGAAGCCGACGCAAAAGTGGGAACCGCCGCTCGGATGATCGCCGCTTTCGGCAGAGTGAGTGTTGGCACTCCGGGGAAGCGAAACAGCGTGAATGCGCCCACGAAATCGGCGTATTTTGAAGTGCCCGCCGGCGACCGTCGCACGAGTACGGTAAACCGCGTCAGCCGGGGCGTAGTTCGGGACGCCGACGAAAAAGTGGGAAGCGCAACTCGGATCTTCGCCGTTTTTGCAGGAGTGAGTGGCGGCCCTCCTGCGAGACCAAGAAGCATCGATTCGTGCACGAATTCGGCGCCTTTCGACGTGATCGCCGGCGACCGTCGCTCGAGTAGGGCAAACCGCGTCTGCCGGGGCGGGCTTCGGGACGCCGATGCGAAAGTGGGAAACGCTGCTCGGATGTTCGCCGTTTTTGGCCGAGTGAGTGCTGGCACTCGGGCGAAGCCAAACGGGGCCGATTACGGCACGATATCGGCGTCTTTCGACGTGCCCGGCGGCGACCGTCGCACGAGTACGGTAAACCGCGTCAGCCCGGGCGGAGTTCGGGACGCCGATGCGAAAGTGGAGAACGCCGCTCGGATCTTCGCCGTTTTTGGAGGAGTGAGTGGCGGCACTCCGGAGAAGCCAAGGAGCGCCAATTAGCGCACGATATCGGCGTCTTTCGACGCGCTCGCCGGCGACCGTCGAACGAGTAGGGCAAACCGCGTCTGCCGGGGCGGGGTTTACGACGCCGACGCAAAAGTGGGAACCGCCGCTCGGATGTTGGCCGTTTTTGGCAGAGTGAGTGCTGGCACACCGGCGACGCGAAAGAGCGCGAAAGCGCCCACGAAAGTGGCGTATTTGGACGTGCTTGACGGCGACCGCTGCAGGAGTACGAAAAACCACGTCAGCCGGGGCGAGCGACCCACGGCGGTCTGGGTGCTTATCGCTGCTATTATAGGGGCACCCCGGCAGACGCAGAAAAAAAAAATTTTTTTTCGACCTTCTTTTTTGCTGGTCGAGCTCGGGTAACCCAGGTCGCAATGGGAGCCGCGCACGAAAGCGGCGTCGCGAGACGCGTTCGCGGTCGCTAGTCGCACGAGCTCGGCAACCGCGTCAGCCGGCGCGGAGTTCGGGATGCCGACGGCTAAGTGGGTACCGCTGCTCGGATGTTCGCCGTTTTTGGCCGAGTGAGTGCTGGCACTCCGGCGAAGCGAAACGGGGCCGATTCGGGCACGATATCGGCGTATTTCGACGTGCTCGCCGGCGACCGTCGCACGAGTACGGCAAAGCGCGTCTGCCGGGGCGAGGTTTGCGATGCCGACGAAAAAGTGGGAAGCGCCGCTCGGATCTTCGCCGTTTTTGCAGGAGTGAGTGGCGGCCCTCCTGCGAGACCAAGAAGCATCGACTCGCGCACGATATCGGTGTCTTTCGACGTGCCCGCCGGCCACCGCCGCACGAGTACGGCAAACCGCGTATGCCGGGGCGGGGTTGGCGACGCCGACGCAAAAGTGGGAACCGCCACTAGGATGTTCGCCGTTTTTGGCAGAGTGAGTGCTGGCACACCGGCGACGCGAAAGAGCGCGAAAGCGCCCACGAAAGTGGCGTATTTGGACGTGCTTGACGGCGACCGCTGCAGGAGTACGAAAAACCACGTCAGCCGGGGCGAGCGACCCACGGCGGTCTGGGTGCTTATCGCTGCTATTATAGGGGCACCCCGGCAGACGCAGAAAAAAAAAATTTTTTTTCGACCTTCTTTTTTGCTGGTCGAGCTCGGGTAACCCAGGTCGCAATGGGAGCCGCGCACGAAAGCGGCGTCGCGAGACGCGTTCGCGGTCGCTAGTCGCACGAGCTCGGCAACCGCGTCAGCCGGCGCGGAGTTCGGGATGCCGACGGCTAAGTGGGTACCGCTGCTCGGATGTTCGCCGTTTTTGGCCGAGTGAGTGCTGGCACTCCGGCGAAGCGAAACGGGGCCGATTCGGGCACGATATCGGCGTATTTCGACGTGCTCGCCGGCGACCGTCGCACGAGTACGGCAAAGCGCGTCTGCCGGGGCGAGGTTTGCGATGCCGACGAAAAAGTGGGAAGCGCCGCTCGGATCTTCGCCGTTTTTGCAGGAGTGAGTGGCGGCCCTCCTGCGAGACCAAGAAGCATCGACTCGCGCACGATATCGGTGTCTTTCGACGTGCCCGCCGGCCACCGCCGCACGAGTACGGCAAACCGCGTATGCCGGGGCGGGGTTGGCGACGCCGACGCAAAAGTGGGAACCGCCACTAGGATGTTCGCCGTTTTTGGCAGAGTGAGTGCTGGCACTCCGGCGAAGCGAAAGAGCGCGAATGCGCCCACGAAAGTGGCGTGTTTGGACGTGCTTGACGACGACCACCGCAGGAAAACGAAAAACCACGTCAGCCGGGGCGAGCGACCCATGGCGGTCTGGGTGCTTATCGCTGCTATTATAGGGGCACCCCGGCAGACGCAAAAAAAAAAAAATTTTTTTCGACATTCTTTCTTGCTCGTCGACCTCGGGTGACCCAGGTCGCAGTGGGAGCCGCGCACGAAAGCGGCGTCGCGAGACGGCTTCGCGGTCGCTAGTCGCACGAGCTCGGCAACCGCGTCTGCCGGGGCGGAGTTCGGGACGCCGACGGCTAAGTGGGAACCGCCGCTCGGATGTTCGCCGTTTGTGGCCGAGTGAGTGCTGGCACTCCGGCGAAGCCAAACGGGGCCGATTCCGGCACGATATCGGCGTCTTTCTACGTGCTCGCCGGCGACCGTCGCACGAGTACGGCAAAGTGCGTCTGCCGGGGCGGGGTTTGCGACGCGTACGCAATAGTGAGAACCGTCGCTCGGATGTTCGTCGTCTTTCGCCGAGCCAGTGCTGGCACTCCGGCGAAGCCGAACGGAGCCGATTCGGGCACGATATCGGCGTCTTTCCACGTGCTCGCCGGCGACCGTCGCACGAGTACGGTAAACCGCGTCAGCCGGGGCGGAGTTCGGGACGCCGATGCGAAAGTGGGAAGCGCCGCTCGGATCTTCGCCGTTTTTGGAGGAGTCAGTGGCGGCACTCCGGTGAAGCCAAGGTGCGCCAATTCGCGCACGATATCGGCGTCTTTCGACGTGCCCGCCGGCCACCGTCGCACGAGTACGGCAAACCTCGTCTGCCGGGGCGGGGTTTGCGACGCCGACGCAAAAGTGGGAACCGCCGCTCGGATGTTCGCCGTTTTTGGCAGAGTGAGTGCTGGCACTCCGGCGAAGCGAAAGAGCGTGAATGCGCCCACGAAAGTAGCGTATTTGGACGTGCTTGACGGCGACCGCCGCAGGAGTACGAAAAACCACGTCAGCCGGGGCGAGCGACCCACGGCGGTCTGGGTGCTTATCGCTGCTATTATAGGGGCACCCCGGCAGACGCAGAAAGAAAAAAAAAAAAAAATGGGGACATGGCGTGCGTCACCGTGCGGCTTCGCAGCGTTGCCGAAGTCGCCGAGCCCTTCGACTGAGCCGAACGGCGGACAGGGAACGTTGGTCGGCCGTTCTAACCTGTCGGTGCCACGCCGAGACGTCGTTAAGGAAAACCGCGTCGTGGGCCTCTACGACGCCGTCGAGTCGTTGTACGTTTGGTGTCCAGCGTGTCGGCGGCGAGTAGCGGACACGTCGTTCACGACTTCGGTCTTTCGCAGTCGACGCGAACTTGCGGAGAGTCGTGGTGCCTCACGTTTTCGGCAGAAACCGCGGCGGAATTTTCCCGTGCGTGCGCGCACGACCTCGGTGCTGTGCCGTCAGCGTAGTGTTGCACAAACTCGTGGCCTACCCAAGGTGCGGTACGTTTGCGGCCGTATCCTCGGTGGGAATTTCGTGAGTAGGGTCGCAAATTCTACGACCTCGGCGGGTTTGAGAGCGACGTAGACTTGTGGCACGCTCAACGTGCCACACGTTTCGGGGCACACCCGCGGTGAAATTTTCTCGAGTACGCTCGTATTAGTGCCCAAGGAGGTCTGGGTACTTATCGCTGCTATTATGTGGGGGTTCTCGTGAGCGGCGTACGCGAAAGCGACCGGGTGTCTGATATGCGGCGGGCTTCGGCCTCGTCAAGCGTGTCCTCGGGTCTGCTCCAGGGGAATCCACGGCAGTCGTCTGCAGCCTCATCCGCTTGATGCCGTTAGGGGCTGGTTGTCGGACGGTGCCGTTTTACCACGATATCGAGGTGTGTTCCGTGTCGTCCTCGGGCGATTCAGATGCGAAAGCGCCGAAGACGCGGGCGTGACCCGTCGTCTGGCGGCTTTGCAGTCTCGGCTCCGTTGCTAGTTCCGGCCGGTCCACCGACAGTGCAGCGGGCTTGGGCAACCCGCACGGCGCGACCGAGTCGATGCAACGAAAAAGAGCGAGCATGAACGTGCTTCTTGCCGCACGGCTCCCACTCGTCTTTCGGGAAGGTTGTGCCGTAGCGAGCTCGAACGCCGTCATCTCGGAGTGCAAAATAAGCGTGTTGGGGCGCCTGAAGGTGGCCTCCGCCGCACACAGACTGCGTCCGGCCCGCCGAAGGCGAGGACGGACGCGCAGTCGAACGATTACCTGGTTGATCCTGCCAGTAATCATATGCTTGTCTCAAAGATTAAGCCATGCATGTCTAAGTACATGCCGAAATAAGGCGAAACCGCGAATGGCTCATTAAATCAGTTATGGTTCCTTAGATCGTTTCTTCCTACTTGGATAACTGTGGCAATTCTAGAGCTAATACATGCAGTGAGCCTGGAGCCCTTTGGGTAACGGGTGCTTTTATTAGACCAAGATCGATCGGGTTTCGGCCCGTATTGTGTGGTGACTCTGGATAACTTTGTGCTGATCGCATGGCCACGAGCCGGCGACGTTTCTTTCAAGTGTCTGCCTTATCAACTTTCGATGGTAGGTTACTTGCTTACCATGGTTGTTACGGGTAACGGAGAATCAGGGTTCGATTCCGGAGAGGGAGC
This sequence comes from Rhipicephalus microplus, assembly GCF_043290135.1. Taxonomy (NCBI): domain Eukaryota; kingdom Metazoa; phylum Arthropoda; class Arachnida; order Ixodida; family Ixodidae; genus Rhipicephalus; species Rhipicephalus microplus. The sequence continues at coordinate 31,043 of NW_027465094.1, read as the reverse complement.
CTGAGAAACGGCTACCACATCCAAGGAAGGCAGCAGGCGCGCAAATTACCCACTCCCGGCACGGGGAGGTAGTGACGAAAAATAACAATACGGGACTCTTTTGAGGCCCCGTAATTGAAATGAGTACACTCTAAATCCTTTAACGAGGATCAATTGGAGGGCAAGTCTGGTGCCAGCAGCCGCGGTAATTCCAGCTCCAATAGCGTATACTAAAGCTGCTGCGGTTAAAAAGCTCGTAGTTGGATCTCAGTTCCAGACGAGTAGTGCATCTACCCGATGCGACGGCTCGGACTGAACATCATGCCGGTTCTTTCTTGGTGCACTTCATTGTGTGCCTCGAGATGGCCGGTGCTTTTACTTTGAAAAAATTAGAGTGCTCAACGCAGGCGAGTCGCCTGAATAAACTTGCATGGAATAATAGAACAAGACCTCGTTTCTGTTCTGTTGGTTTTTGGAATACGAGGTAATGATTAAGAGGGACGGACGGGGGCATTCGTATTGCGGCGCTAGAGGTGAAATTCTTGGACCGTCGCAAGACGAACTACTGCGAAAGCATTTGCCAAGAATGTTTTCATTGATCAAGAACGAAAGTCAGAGGTTCGAAGGCGATCAGATACCGCCCTAGTTCTGACCATAAACGATGCCAACCAGCGATCCGCCTGAGTTACTCAAATGACTCGGCGGGCAGCTTCCGGGAAACCAAAGTATTTGGGTTCCGGGGGAAGTATGGTTGCAAAGCTGAAACTTAAAGGAATTGACGGAAGGGCACCACCAGGAGTGGAGCCTGCGGCTTAATTTGACTCAACACGGGAAAACTTACCCGGCCCGGACACTGGGAGGATTGACAGATTGAGAGCTCTTTCTTGATTCGGTGGATGGTGGTGCATGGCCGTTCTTAGTTGGTGGAGCGATTTGTCTGGTTAATTCCGATAACGAACGAGACTCTAGCCTATTAAATAGGTGCGGGGTTCCCAGCACCTTACAACCTTCTTAGAGGGACAAGCGGCTCCTAGCCGCACGAAACAGAGCAATAACAGGTCTGTGATGCCCTTAGATGTCCGGGGCCGCACGCGCGCTACACTGAAGGAAGCAGCGTGTCTTTATCCCTGTCTGAAAAGACTGGGTAACCCGTGGAACTTCTTTCGTGATTGGGATAGGGGCTTGCAATTGTTCCCCTTGAACGAGGAATTCCCAGTAAGCGCGAGTCATAAGCTCGCGTTGATTACGTCCCTGCCCTTTGTACACACCGCCCGTCGCTACTACCGATTGAATGATTTAGTGAGGTCTTCGGACCGATGTCCGGCGCGGCCTTTCGGTTGCGCCGGTCTGTTGGAAAGATGACCAAACTTGATCATTTAGAGGAAGTAAAAGTCGTAACAAGGTTTCCGTAGGTGAACCTGCGGAAGGATCATTAACGGATTGTGAAGGGTGAGCGCCTCAGCTGCGTCTGCGCCCGACACTTTCTGCCGCTGACCCCGTTTGGACGCGGGGTCGGCTTTTCCCCACGGGGCTGCCTGAATGTGGAGCGGCACCCCGTGACAAATTGTTGCGCCCAGCGGACGCCAACACCGCGACCTTGGACGGTCGGCCAGGTGGCGGACGCGGGTACAAACGGCGCAACGCACTCATAGGTCGGCTTTCGACCCGCCACTGCACCGTGGCTCGAAGCGCTCGAAATGCGCGACCCGACCGCTGCGGGACCGCCTAGTACTGTAAACAGGAGCGGCGGAGCGCGAACGGCGAGTCGTGGTTACGTCGGTAGAAGGCGAGGCTGCGCGTTCCCGAAACGCCAGCCGAGTGCCCTCCCGACCGTTCGAGCGTGCAAGAACGAGACCCGACAATCGCGCGGCGACTGCCAAGTACGAGAGGAACGGCACAAGCGTCGGCGGTCGGTCAAGGAACTGGCGATGTGACGGGTCCGCTGTGCACCAGTGCATACCGTCCCGCCGTCCGCGGCAAGCGCCTCCGCGTCCTCGGGTGACGGAGGCTGCCGGTCGGTTCTTGCAGGCGAGGGATCTCGCTGGCACCGGTTCGCGTTGACGCGCGGCCGGTCATGGCACGGCGATGCGACGGCCGAGGTGCGCAGTACTCGATGGAGGAACCGCACGCTCCGATGACCGTCCCGCCCTCCGCGGCGTATGCGTACCGACCGTAATGGTTGCAGCAGCGCCGGCCGGCTTTTGAATTCGCCACACGAAACACGGTGCGAGATCGCGGTTAGGGGAGCGTCGACGTTGCCAGGCGTTTTGCTTGCTGCCGAGGGAAAGGCGGCACGGCCACGTCGCGCTCGTCGCGATTAGCGGGTCTGCGCGCTTTGGGAAGGTGCCGCAACGACTTGCCGAAAGAGGAAGCACGGAAGAACGAGGGACTTGGACGTCCCGACAATTGAACGCACTTGCGGCCAGGCCCTTGCTGGCTTCGTTCTTCCGCCTCGAGTAGGCTCGTACGCGGCTCCGGCGCCGAAAGTGGTCCTTGGCACCGACTTCGGTGGACGTGGGAAGTGCCGCGCAAGTACGGCGCGCCTGGCTCCACCTGTTGGCTAAAGTAGGCAGCCGGATCGGCATTTTGGTGTGCGGTGGCAAACCGTGGATGCGAAAAAAGCTTGTGCGATTTCGTGGAACAAAAAGCGGGGGTCCCCCTTTTTATGCGGAGGAGACCGACCCGCCTGCCGTGGTGAACCGCGACGCCACGGTAAAAACGGGAGAGGCTTGTCGATGGGACCGTGCATCCCGCGCTCCACGGAGGCCGGGAGGCGGCCGCCCGAGGAAATGTGTAGCCGTCGAGGCCCGCATCTGCGTGCACTCTTATCCAAATGGGTGTACCGCAGGCATTTTCTGGTTAGGCGGGCCAATGAGAGCGAGCACACAACGATACCTACGGGTCCGGCTTGGAGAACCGGCTTCGACGCCTCCCGAGTATTTATAGAGGGGTGGACCACGAAAGCACTCGCAAGTAGCGAAAGCGAAACGCCGTCCGAAACACACCGTTTGCTCGATTTGCGGCAGCCGAAAAAGGCGCGGCAGAGTTTTGGAGTCCAAGCGTGCGCTGAAAAGCGCCCTTCTTGGCCACTGTTTGGCCGAGTGCCAGAAACGTTTGGTTTTGACTGTACGGAATTGAACAAACACTTTTTCACGACTCTAAGCGGTGGATCACTCGGTTCTCGGGTCGATGAAGAACGCAGCCAGCTGCGAGACTTGGTGTGAATTGCAGGACACACTGAGCACTGATTCTTTGAACGCACATTGCGGCCTTGGGTCTTCCCTTGGCTTCGTCTGTCTGAGGGTCGGATCACATATCAAGAGAGCCTTCGGCGCACAAGGGAACGTGAGCCGTCGACTCGTTTTGACCGCGTCGGCAACACGGACAGCACGCTGAACACCTCACAGCGAGCGCCAACAGCGGCCACTCAAGGGCGAGACGGTGGCGACCGTCGTGCCAGAGCCCAACCGAAACGGGGGCGACCGACTGCATTGAGGATGTGGCACCTCGTTGAGACCGCCGCAGGACTTCGAGTCGGAAGGAAGCCTGCAGGGAAAGTGCGGT